>NC_080672.1:388200997-388502420 GCF_030247195.1 Topomyia yanbarensis
TTCAGAAGTTTGAAATTCTATTTGGTTGCTTAGATATAGCGAGAAACATGATGAGAAATTGTAAGTTTTTTGCTTCAAATCACTTTATCAAGGATTTGCTCAAGTTATATTGAAGTTTTAGATGTTTTTATGTGTAAAAATGTCTGAGGAACACAATGCATAAAAATTTTCAATAGAAAATACAATAGTTGTGAGAAAAACACAGTTTATGTTTTAAACTGAAAATATAGCATATTTGGCAACACTGTAACCAAAAATAACTATTTTTTCTAGATTCCCTTACTCATTTCCTTTAAAATGCATCTCACCGATTGTTTATCGACCAAATGAACCCAAAGATATGAATAAAAGTAAAAAATTGATGATTTTTCCTTATGGAAAAATTTCCATGCACGATTATGACACGTCATACAAATTTTGTCATCAATACACGCCTATGACATGTGTGAGTGCGACTTTTGTTTACATTCATAGTAAAAACTCGCAACATAGTCAACCGATCTTTGTAATATTTGAGAGATTAGTACAGAATAGATAGAAGCATCAATTGTCTTTTTTGGATTGTTTATACCATTTATAAGTTTCAAGATATTCAATTTCAAACTTTAAAAATCATTTTTCTCGAAATGTGCTAAATGGCGCTTGTCATAAGATAGCACAACAGCGACGATTCGTGATCAGGATCACAAGCATGTAGTGAAAGCGTTTAAGCGGGATTCCAATGCTTCGGTCAGGGATGTGGTCGAAAGTTGAACCTGTCCAAGTCTTTCGTTCAGAGAGCCAAAGACCGGGAGGGACTGCATACGTACAAAGTGCAGAAGGCTCCAAATCGTGACTAACGGCAAAATACGGTGGGAAAGTCACGGGCCCGGAAACTGTACACCCAGATACTGACCAAGCATCATTGTCTCATCATGGATGATGAGACTTACGTCAAGGCGAATTTCCGGTAGCTTTCAGGGCAACTGATCTTAGCCGTCCAGCACGAGTTTTATGTTCCGGAGAAAGTAAGGTAGCCGAAACTTTCAAAGTTTGCCATTTGGCAAGCGATCTGCTCATGTGGCAAACGGAGTGCGCCGTTCGTGACTACCGGAACTGTAAACGGGGACTTCTACCTCAAAGAGTGTCTAAGAAGCGTCTGCTTCTGGTCGGATCTAGCGTCGTACCACTATTCAAATGTTGCCCTGGAGCAGTACGTAGACAAGGGGATCACTTTCGTACCCAAGAACGGGAACTAAGACCCATCGAAAAATACTAGGCAATTATCAAGCAGGCACTACGAAAGCATTCCACAGAGGTGAAATCTAAGGAAGACATGAAGAAAACTGGGCTTGCGATGGGGGACTAGAATCGCTGTAGATCAATTCTTGGCTCAAATACTTCAATCCGTCGGATAACACATGACCTTTGATGGCTGATTTAGTCCGACAAAAGATTTCAATCATACTCGTAACGAACCACAGCAACTATAATAAAATGCATAAAACAGGTATCAAATGCTATCATTTCCAGTTTCATTGGCGATTGAAATGACCTTGTATTACTTGTGCATTTCGAATCCACGCACAATTTCCGCAAGTTGCCATTATGCTGTTTATTACTATTTCTTGTTGATGGAAAAGGGGTTTATTATTAATATCACGTTTCGCATTGTTGCAAGATGAGTACGGCAATAAAATACATACAGAAGTAATAAAAAATTATTGTTGTGAGTCTAGGTGTGAGAAATATCAACTTATGACCTAACATTACCTGGCCTATGAGACCATAAAAAATCCAAGCAGACCATAGCTAAGGTTGGTTTAGATATTTTCTCTATAGCCTCATCAATATGCTCTGGTGAACTGTTGCTCTTGGAGCACCACAACAACGTTTGCCTTATCGAAAATCCAAATTGGAAATTCTATACATATTTAGATGGCCGTTTTTTTGTAGCAGGTAAAACCCGTACGGTCAAAACTATATGAAGCAATGTTTTTCCTGCTTGTGGAATTCATCAAATTGCTCTTTTCTGTGCAGGATCATTTTCTATTCACCCAAGCGATTATCGTAAAAAGCGACAGCTTTTCCATTGCAAAAGTGTCCCGTCTTCGGTTCCGCCACCCACACGAACGCTCCGGAATTTGCAACATTGCATGTGTATTATTCAAACTCGTTATAGTCGAAGAATAATAAAACTTCCGGTTGACCACAGCTTCCTCCAGTGTGCATCTTCAGCCGCACCGTAACAACGATCGTCTTCGGAAAAAAGCTAATGTGGCAAAAGTACATAAAATGTCGTTAAATTCTGATATACGGATAAACTTAGGGTAGCTGTTCCTCGATGCATCTCAGTCTCTCTATTTTGCCTACTTAACAGATGTTGGAGCAGGAAGTGCTATCTCTGTTCAACACATTGGTCATGACGATATTAGCACAATCCATTGATTGTCGGCCAATTATTCATTGATATAATGTTGTACTCCGTCTAATGAGTTGGACAAGAGCTTGTCTACCCTACATAAGATACGTACCTTGCTACGTTTAAACGAGCGAACGGAGGCAGTAGCAGCATAGAAATGACGAGAATGGGTTTCTTCAATTCCATTCGATCCGATGACTCTCGATTCGTTTGCCTTCGGTTACCGCACTTTCGCCAATCAATAGTCGAGCAAGTTTTCCATTTTTATGGGAAATTTCCCGGTCCGCTTCGGTGAGCGATTTTATTATATTCGACGTAATCGGATATTGAAGCATTTCCGTGCAGTGCGGCTCCGATTCCTGTAGGGATGTAGGTAGGTACGTATGTGTGTGTGTGGGCAGGATTCGATAAGCGATGGTCGGAAAAAAACTGCATAGTGAATATGATTATGCTGCTCGTAATGTGCTGATTTTTCGGTTTTGAGTGCTTAACCAGATGCAGATTTTACGACAGTTTCAACGGGGGAAGCAAAAGATCATCGATTTTTTTTCCGCTACAATGATTGTTGAAACCAAATAAAAATCCATATCTCGAGCTATGTTTCTGTTTGCTGGATGTATTTTGAGTTAAACAATTTCAAAGTTGTTATTACGAAACGTACCCGTGGAATAAAGCAGTGATAAACATATGCGAGATGATCAACAATCCGCTTCTTTTCTACGTCAACAATTGGATACGATACAATTTCAACGCTGTTCATTAGACCGGCACCGGATCTTTTAAAAGTAGGTTTGAAAAATTGAAAATGAAAGCTCAAAATTCAATAAGAATCCCCACATTTAATTTGTATACTCACGCAAAACATATAACAAAATTCATAAGATTTATCTTATGATGTATAGAAAAGTAGACAAAACGAATAGCGAAATTCATAAGATTCATCTTATGATACAAGAAAAGTAACAAAACTATGTTTTCATAAGATTAATATGAAAAACATACGACTTATATGATTACCTTAACATTTTATAAGTTATTGCATATGCCAGTCATTCGAATTTCATACGAGCATCTTATGATTCTCATAAACATAATAGAAATGTATAATATTTTCTTATGATAATTCAAAGATGCCTTATGGAACATGAAATCTTAGCAAACCGATTTGACCAAATAAATGCCGTTTCATAAGATAACCGATCAGAAGAGTGTAACAAAACAATAACACTACTATAACTATGGTTGATATTTATAACAACTGGAGCTATGTTCAGATAACGGAATTGAAAGTGGATTGCGGACAGTTTTCTATACTATCAATATTATAACATAATCTATTATGAGACCATCAATTTATGAATTGATCGTTTGTTACTAGGTCACTGTCCTTAGATGATTATATCTAATACTGTTCTCTCACAGAATACCTATATACTTTTTGGGAAAAAAAAATATCTCATTTAGTTTTAACTTTGATAAAATCATATCAAATTTTGTTACAATTTTTTTATAATTGGCCAGGTTTTTGTTTTATTTTTTGTTATTTTAACAACTAATCAGCCGGATTTATAACAGGTTCTGTTTCAAAATATTTTTGAAATAAATAACTCCAGGTGTTATGAATCAGTTATGCCCTTCTGATCGGGTAATCCTATGATTTCCATACGTGCTACTTGTGGCTAAAAATTATACGATATTTCTATGAAATTCGCTGTATTTTTTGCCTGAGTGTAGGTATACCTCAAAGCTTCGAGCCGCCTGGCTTACTTTGTTACGAACACCTTTGTTGAAGATTTTATATTTATTGGAGATTGCCGGATAAAAATTATTTGACTTTAGGGGTAAACAGAATTTCCTGTTTTATAGCCAATTATAAAACAAAACGTGCTATTAAACTTCGATTGTCACTTGGGAAGCTCATATTTGGCATGAGTTTGTGAAAGAGATTGTGGTATAAAGCAAAGGGAGTGTTAACTAGAACGGGACGTAACATGATTTTGCGAAAAAAGAAATTAAATCGATTTGGGCGCTTTTTTGCGGGGATCTAAAATTATTTAAAAGATATGAAATTTGGCATCTGAGATTACTTCGAAATTATCCAATTTGTCACAATATAAAGGGACGGTTTTTTGACGTTTAAAAAAACGTTTTTTGCGATGCCTTAATGAATACATACAATTTCAAATCTTTTGATACCTCCAATGAAATATTTTCAAATTTGCAGAAGATAAATTGTAATACTAAATAGATGGACAAATATCTTTTGCATGCAAAGATCAAACCATACCTATGGGAGTATGCTTTCAGCTTTAAGCAAATTGACATAAACTTCAAATCGCAACTTTCTACCAAAGCAACCAGCCTCTGTCAAGTAGTTTGGACGATGTAGAACCATCTTTTACCCAATGGGGGTATCATATATATTTTAAATCTGTTAATATTTACCTAACCGTTGACAAGCTTCGAACCATTGAATTACCTGTAACAAAGAAAGGGATGTAATTAGTACTCTTTCATTTCCTGGAGGAGTGAATATTTTTATAAATGGTTTATCAATTAAAGAGTGTGGAACTAGAAATGAATCATAAGCTGTACACATGTTTTTATATTTCTTAAAACCAGTCTGAACAATGAGTAGAAAAAAAAATAAAAGTTGTAATTTACTCTATAAAACAGTTAGCGTACATTTGGTAGAATGAAAGCGTTGAATATTGATTCTGCTGTCGCACTGAGTGGCAGTCGATGCGTTGAAGTTGTTTATAAATTGCCGAAAGAAATCTTTGAATTGAACCGCTTTGAAAGGGTGAATAAACGCGAACAATATGATTCTACTATATAGTTTAATCATCAGACCCTATGGTTGAATAATATTTTGATTGATTTTGTATAGCTTTCAGATTGTTTACAATATCGCTTTGATGCCAAAGGAAAAGTTACAGACAATGTTATGGGCCTTTTGAAAAACCTATTTTTGTTGGTGGAGAAGGCAAATAACTTATGAAAAGGTCGTAATGAACCAAAATAATTGTGTTGTTTAAACAAAATCAAAAATATCACGAGAATCACTGCATTTCAGAAATTTTTTGTTATGAGCCTTTTGATTTAAAACGGCTATTAGAATCATATTCAAAAATTACATTGTATTTTTGACTGCAAATCTTATGAACTATAAAAAATATTTTTTAATTTTTAATGAAAATTTCTCCATGATTCAAATGCTTTGAAAAAGTTTCTTTTATGTCTTCGAATCGATAGAGATTGCTGAGATTTTATGATGGGGGTAACGCGAATAACTTTTAAAAACGGCATAATTACACGAATTAATTGTTTTTGTTGGAGCAAAATTCCAAATATCTCGACAACTATCGCATTGTTAAATCGAAATTGTTAAATGCATTTTGTTTTAAAATTGTACTTTGAACTATATTCTGTAATAAAATTATAGTGTTATGTCAATTAGTGTGACATTTAAAAAACATGTATAAAGTTATTGATAGAAAAACTTTTTTACTGAAAAGTTCTCCACCGTGCAATCACATTTAAAAGGTTTCTTTTTTCTTTAGGTTTTTGTTGACAAAATATAAAAAAATAAAAATGAGTTTTTTGAAATTTCAAATATTTTTCTCGTACAAAAATATTCATTCCCTGTAATTCGTTTTCACACAGTTTTGCTCTATAAAATACAGTAATCGACTAACAAATATTTGAAATTAATGCACGTAGAAACGTTGTCACACTGTGGAGTTATGTGGAATAGACATTCTGACCACAACACGGAGGGAATATATTTTATACTTCTGATTGCACTGCCAAAACGAACGCTCACTAGCGAAACATCAAACTTAGCGAAACCATAGAACTATGGTCGTCACTCTCGCACACAAATACAATCGAAGCAGCAAGCCGCAGCTCACCCAACCGCACAAACTGCTAACAATGATCGCTTTTCGTAGTGCTTCGAGACTCTCCGCATCATAGCCACGAGATCTCCATAAATCAGCGTGGTTGGAAAAATTTCATCAAAGTCAAGAGATCGCGCACAAGCACAAATCAACAAAAGCGCCAACACAAGCGTCGGTTGAGCCACCATTTTGCTACCACGAGCACACGCTATTTCGCAGCAACATATCACTGGAGCTCAAACAGTGTAACCACGACGCACGGTTCCCGAACAAGGCTCTCAACTAGAGAGCGTTTTATGACGTGCTTCTGACGGTCATCACCAATGTGCAAAGAGCCGAGCAATCCAGGCATTCAACCTCACTAGGTGCTGCGTGTACTAAAGGTAGTGCAAAAGAAGACGCAATAGTGTCGGTGAGAGAGATTCGACCGGCAAAGTAAAGTAACTGCGGAAAAGAAGTACGTCTACCCAATGTCGCGAGCTGGTCGTCAGACGATACGAGTGACGAGTTTGCTGGCGTTAGGTGTCAGCCGTCAGCCGAAGACGTGCTTAAGACTGTCTTTGTCAGTGAGCAACGCGGGAGTGTGAGCAGAGGAGGTGAGACAGAGGGACTTTCTATCGTCGACGGCGGGTCTTCGGATTGTGTGTGTCAGAGTTGTGGCACGGTGCAATTGCGGCTGAAGAAACGAGCGACCCTTATTAGTGTGCCATCAGCACGTTCGAAACACCGAGCGCTCAGGAGCGAGCGATCGAGTACCATCGCATCGACGATGGTGGTGAATCATCATAGGGGCTCCATCGAAGTTCGTCCGCTAATAACAGTAGTCACCGGAGACAGCAAGTGTGAAACAGGAAAGTGAGATAGGGCTAGATAGTAAAAAAGTGTGTATGGCAACGGGCACAATATACTAGATGTTAACATGTCTTGTTTTTTGAATGCTTATTAGCTGCCTAAGTATCTCACAGACACAATGCGCTTTAACCGGGCGAAAGGACAAAGCGAAGCAGATCTCGTTCACTCAATGAGTTGAGCATGGCTTACTTTTACAGTCTATTGTGTTTAATGATTTTTATTTATAATTTTGTTGGTTTTCAATCCAACCAGTGCCAGTATATGCACAGTGAGAAAAGAGTGTTTAAATGTCTACACCCTTTTGAAAAATTGCTCTTGCATCAAAATATTGCCATTGGCAGATAAAATTATGGAGATTCATAAACCGAACACAACTGAAAAGTTTCGTTCGAATCGACAATGGTCATATTTTGCGATCGAACGGTTTCTCATGGAATCCTTCATAGGGTAATTTCGGGAGAGATGCCTCGCATTTCTAAAAATCAATTCTGCATCAAAGAAAACCATACAATATATGATGAAATCAATTGTAACAGGTGTCTAAAATACATTAAAATGGTTTTTTTCATGAAAAAAATCATCAAATTTCCACGAACATTTTAAAAACAAAGGTCCTAAACTGATGAACATCGTTGTTTTTTTTGAAAACGCTAAAATTTAATGTAAGTTGAATAAATTATTGAAAGTTCAGAAACAAAATTAGTCTAACAGGTGCCTTTTATATATTTTTTGTTATATGTTAATAAAGTCAAAGAAAGCAAATGCAAGGTGTAATTTTAAAAGTTCAAAATCTTTTCCAACGGTCAAGATCACATAATTTCGAAATCATCAACTTTGAAGGTTAAACAACTTCGAAAAAGCTTTCCAACATAAAAAGCTCATATTTTGATATAATAATTTTGGTGATGAAAACTCCTAGAAGTGA
The DNA here is from genome assembly GCF_030247195.1 of Topomyia yanbarensis. Classification (NCBI taxonomy): domain Eukaryota; kingdom Metazoa; phylum Arthropoda; class Insecta; order Diptera; family Culicidae; genus Topomyia; species Topomyia yanbarensis. The sequence goes on from NC_080672.1 coordinate 388,209,078, forward strand.
TTATGGAGAAGTAACGCTTCAAAAATAGTTAGAGATTTGGTGTCTTCAGCAAAGCTATTGATTTCATTTTAAAAAGCATTTTAAAAAACTGTGTAGAAAATATGAAGGCTACATAAATTCAATTTTATTAAATTTTATTGCTTATACACAGCAGAAGAGATTTATCAATTACAGTAAGATCAGAATAACTCGTTTTAAAAGTTTTGTATCCTAGGGGCAGATCACTCCTTATTTTAAAAAATCAGCGAAATCAAATGCATTTCATTCCATCAAAATAGAGATTCATAATGTATTTTGTGTTGCGTGCAATGTATTTTGCTGCGTGTAAGATGTCAAAACCTTACAAAAATTGAGCCCTACATTCAACAAAAAATCACACATAGTGTATCAGCGTAGGACATATGTATGTAACTTTTCAGCAGGGGGTGTAAAGTTTATGTGAAAATGGAAATTAAATGCATTTTTATTAATTTGATGAAAATTTGTTATACATTCCTAGAGTGATCTGCCCCTAGTTTGTATCACATATGGTGGGTGTTAAGTCAGACCGGGCGGAGTCGCAAAACCTTAAAAAGAGGTAATCATAACGCTGGATAAATAATTTCTTCCGCTACATTCGGCTTTTAGCTAATTTGAAATATGAGCAACAATTATAGCAAACATTAATTTCAAATTATAATGTAAACGATGCTGCGCTTCAAACTCGTTTTTGCTCGAAATCAATACAATGTTACTTAGTCCGGTCTGACTTAACACTAACCATATAGTCTAATTTACTTCAACATTCTGAACACACGGTCTTCTTCAAACTTAGTTATAAAATGTCTTCAACAAAGTTTTTCTTTTCATTTTGATTACAGGGGCGTTAACCATAGGGTCTTTCTGCTCTCTTTTCAGGTTAGAAAAATTTCTAACCTTATGTGCGGGGATTGGGAATCGAATCTAGGTAAGATGCGTACAAGGTAATCGACTTACCAACTACGCTTTGCCCGCTCCATTCTACAAAGTTGTTTGAAATAGCATTTTCGAAACATTTGCTGAAGGCATTAACTCTCGAACTAAAAATGGAGGATTAACCTACAAAATTATTTTATTAGAAGATGTGCTGCTTTACGTTGTAAAATACTTCAAAGATACTAAACATCAAAAGTTGACAGTTCCGAAATAATGTGATCGTGACCGAAAACAATTTTTTTTCGAGCGGTAATTTCATTTTTCTTCACTATTAAAGCTCGCAAATCCATAACGAGTCCTCGTAAACATTTTATTACACCATCCAATTGAACACTCAAATATACACCATTTATAGCCATTAATTTGAAATATTTTGAAATTTTCTTATTTCCATTACTGCTTAAAGGCTACTTATACAATTGATTATACAACAAAAATCAAATGCTTATAAAAACCGATCCTGACCAAACGGAAAAAGTATTTTTTCATCATTTTCCTTCTATTTTTCACAACTATCGTTGTAAATCACATTGAGGTTTTACGTCAACTCTGCGCATTCTCAAAAAATACATTTTAACAAAAAATTAAAATTATCCAATTTTTCGATGAGGAAGTTTGTTTTAAAGACAATCAAACTTCGCTTCCCATTCGAAGCATTGTCCCTAATCCATATTTCAAAACACCCCTTCAAAAAGAATTCATGATAATTTGACAACTATAGGACCTCGGCTAAGAGTTCACTTACATGATCCAATTCCCAATGTTTTCCAGAAGTCCCCATGATGCCTAAAACAATAAATTCATAATGTAGTGATCTGACAATATCCTTAAAAAAATTGTATTGTGCCATATTTAATTAAATTTGTCAGCTTTATGTTTTTTTCTATTCCAATATTTTGGTTTTGGGGGGGTAACTCATAAACCCCTCCTGGCTACGCCACTGCTATGTGGTGATAAGGGTTCCTTAAAAATAGTTTGTTGACGATTTCTCCGAACAATGAATTTATATCACTTAGATTTATTTTTGAAAGTTTCATTTTGAAAAAAGGAGCATCAATTCTTTGAAATTTTCGTTTTTATCCTAAAACTGATTTCAATACTAATGATTGCGTTCACGGAAGTTAGTGCTCGAAACTTTAAAGAATTAACCAAAATAATTATGCTTAAAAATATTTTGCTCGTTTAATCCTCAAAAAGGCAAGCTAAAATTGTAACTTCATGAAACATCGCTTATACGGCCCAATGAAATCAAAAGTCTCTTTTACTGATAAAACGTAAGAGAATCGAAAGCCCGATAACGCCCGATCGTTTGTATATGAAATTAGAAGTTCATTGAAACTAGAGAACTGTAAATAGCCGGACCTGTGAGACCCCTTACTTCTTTGAGGGTTAAATATTTAGATAAATGAAAATCGTTGTTCTTTGGCAGTTCAATTTCAAAATTTGTTTTTTTCTCAACTTTTCCATATTGTAACCTTAATTGATCAACTCAATAAGTTCTACGTGCTTGTGGGTGCGTGTAAAATATATCATTTTGTTAATTGTTAATAATGCATATACATTAAGAATAATATAAACACATTTTATGTTATAAACTGTCGTACATGGATGGTCACCTAAACAATGCGTCCAACTATATCCTATTTCTATATAATGTTAAATGAATTACTGGAATAATAGAGTATCAGAATAGCCAAAGTTTGGCTGCTCGAAATCGCCCATAAAAAATCTTCAATGAAAATAGTGCAGATTTATATGAAAAATAGTTTTAGAAGTCAAAATATTGATTTTGCGTTATTAGTTTCATCAAGAAAAAGTTGTATTTTAGAGATACCTGCAAGTTTGTACTACATGCTAAATTAATCAATTAATTTTTGTGGCATGGAAAAGTCTGATTTTTGGGTCATATTTACAAAAAACAACAATTTTACTTGAAAAATGAGGTCTGATATCTGTGGTATTTTAGACGAAGTCATTTAAAACGTAACATTCTACAACTCTGCCGAAGACAGCAACCCTCTACAATTTCTTTTTGATTTTTTTTGTTCGGGTACTCAACTTTAGTCTAATTAAAAATATTATATTTAAAAAGTTGCAGAACAATATTGTGAAAAAAATCCCACGAAGAGATGATGGCTTTAAAATGACATCTAAGGCCTCAAATAGGTTTTGTCCCACTTTCTTTGGATTGGTTCCACTGTGGTGCGGGGCTACTTTGCATACTTCTGTTTTTCAATATTGTCTAGCAGACGCACTTTTGTTAGCTTTATTGTACTTTTCACATTTGTAAAGCCAGATCTGTTAACCATGTTGCATATGTCTTTTGTCATTTTTCTTTACACTGTTTAGCAAAACAAACAAAACACTTCAAGGGTGGATAAAAGTGATTAGAGCCTCGTAAAATGAGACTGCTCGGCAAAACAAAAAATCTTGAGTGCACTGAGACTACATATTGTTTTTCGGAAAAAAAAAGAAGAAAAATTATGGAAAATGGCTTTTTTATGATGATTTGAAGATTTTGTGTCTTCAAAAAAGTTGTATCTAATATCATTAGCAACAACTTTACAGAAGATACCAAGCCTCTAAATCATGTTTTGAGTTCATTCTTCATAATTATTTCCAGGAAAATTAATCATCAAAATTGTTTCTTTAAGAGATGCTCTGTACTATATTGTATAATTTCTTCCAAGACATTGAACCTCCAATGTTGGCTGTTACGAAATAATGTGATCTTGGCCGTGAAAAAATTGGTTCCCAACCATTATTTCAGAATTCAGAATTTAAAAAGTGCATAACTTGAGAAATAGGTGAAGGTTTACTGTTGAAAAAACCCTCTGATATCAGTATAAATTAATAATATTTTAATAAAAGTAAGTAATATTGGTTAATTTTTATTTTATATCAAATTTAAGAAGTGTACAAAGTAGCCCCACATTAGTTCATATATAATATTTTAAAACGCCATATGAACAAGTTTTCTATTTGGGGACCAATTCTGCAATTCAAATTTGCAAGATTGTAAATGACTGCTTTAACAGTAATAACCAAAAATATACAAATAACTATCCAAGACATGACATATGCGCCTTTTTTCTCAGCTTTCGAATAAGGTATATTAAAACATAATCGTAATGTTTATTTAATAAAAATATTGAAAAGCAGATTTTTTTCAATTTCGGAGTTGCAATTAAATACTTACGGAGCTATGTATTCTTCAATCACACCCGGAAAGAAATGACCCAACAAACCACCATGCGTCCGATGCTTGTGTTTTGCTTTTCCTTTCCCACTATAACGAAATGACTCTATACGTTTGTGCTCTACTAGTCGAGTCAAATTTTCTGATTTTTGTTTATTTTTTTTACCTCAATCCACACTTCCACCCCGTTTATATCATGATTAAACCTTTTCCCCGCAGGCAGGCCTGGAAGAGAACTGAACACCACTGCGCGGACCCGTTAATTTATTGCCTTCAGCATTGAGTAATTGTCACCATTGTCGCTGGAACTGGAACAGGCCGAGAGTTCGTTCGGGTTTGGCGAACTGCCTTTCAATGAAAATGGATTATCGGTAAAGAGGCTTTTTTCGTTGATTCAGTACTTTTTTTTCGCTCGCGAGACACAAATTCATTTTCCTCATACCGGGGTGTTGCCAACTGGCGCGTGGGAGTGGTGAAGAGTGGGCGAACCTGTACGTACTGGGGTTTTTCCATCCTCTCCACTGGTTGTGAAGTGGCGATAAAATGTTCCGGAAACAGGTTTGGTGGAAATTTATTAAAAGCTTCATTTTAACAAGGCTACATAATACTGTTTATGTGCTTTTGGTGTGATTTTACACAGAGAGCGAATTAATCATAGCATGGCCCCGAAAGATTACATTGACTTTCATTGCGCACCCTCCCTCCGTACGTTCTTTTCATCCATGCCAGAGGAAGCGGGTAAATTCTCTCACCCTGCAAGAAGGAATTAATTATTTCCAGCGAACAGGATTTTCGTGAAATCTTTTGCTACTTAAAATTCGTAACAACTGCGTGGTTCGCTTGATCAAATTTACAACTTTGACTACGTCGATTTGGGGAAGAAAATGAGCGCGGGCGAATTATGTCCCATTCGAACAGAAAACGAATAAATTCCCAGACTAATCACCTCGAGTTCGTGTTGGCTGCCGGCTTACCAAACAATTAATAATTCCAATATAATTATCGCTATTCCGCCACAACACAGTCGTTCATTGTCCCCGTGCGTCCTCGTTGTCGTCGTCATCGTCGACGCCGTGCCAGTCAGCAGTGGTGGCGAAGCGAAGAAATGAGATGTTAAGCATGCCAGGTGACGCGTTATAATTAGCCATCGGGTGCGAACCGTTTGTTTGCTTCTATTCAAAACAATGGCTCCGGTTCCTATGATTTCCGTCATGTGACAGGGAGGATGATTGATTTGGCTTGCGGTTGTATTTGGCTTCCTTTTAATGTTGTTAGTCATACATAATTGTGGGCGATTGTTGGTGCGGGAGATCGCATGGTTTGACTGTAGCGTCTCTTTTTTCATCGAAACTGACATATTTTCGTATGGAAATGTGAACTTGATTGATTGAGCATACGATCGGTAGCTGTGTTCTTGCGTCAATAGAGTTTAGGCAGATGATAAACGGACGAATTCTAGGTGCTATTCAGATAGGGCAAGATTGGTGACAATTCTGCAATATTTCTCACAATTCCTTGAAATTGAATAGCTTGTTGAAGTCATGATTTGACTTATAAACAAACTAATTAGTTTGATAATATAAAGAGTCGATGCTTGTCCTGTCACTAAGTCAGTATTAGATTCTGATGAGAGAAATGCGCAAATGTTATTTAAAACCATTTTCGCCTAAGTGGAGATCTTAGTTTTAAGCTAAATTTTTCTCCGTTAAAAAGAAATACACCATACTGTAAAATTGGAATGGAAAAGCAAAATCAAAAACCGCTAGAAGAAGATTGTTAACTAGAAAATACAAAAACGAAATATTGGCAAAAGTCAAAACGGAGAAAGGAACAGAGAGAAATTAAAAAAAAAATATGAAATGGATAATCGTGAAAAGGGGAAAACGGTAATTGTAAAGAATATCTAAAAAGCAAGAACAATTGTCGAAAGAACAGAATTGTAAATACTAATATTGTAAGAGGCAAAATTGTAAGAAGCAATGAATAAAGTAATATAGATAAAAGTAGGAAGAAAAATTGGGGAAAAAATAGAAAAAGAAATGGGAATAATAAATGTTTAAGAGAAACAAAATGGAAAAAGTGAAATCGAAAAAAAATAAATAAAAACGAATTTGAAAAAAAATATTGAAAAAACAAATCGTGAAAAGGATTATTGACAGAAATGTCAAATGATATGGAAATATGAAATGTTTCTTTTTCATTTTCGTTTTTCCCTTCTTCAATGTTCCTTTTCTTGATTTTTTATTTTTATTTTTTTTTCTCCTTCTTTTGCCAAAATTCTTGTTTGATTTCACGTTATAAGTTTTATAAAAGGAAAGGAAAAATAATTTAATCGAAATCTAGTATTCCTTACGCTTATTCCTTTGTTTTTGATATTTCCTTTTATGCAATTTTTGCTCTTTTGATTTTCATTCTCTGATCACTTTTCCGATAAACCTAGATCCTCTTGTCAAAATTGTCAAAATTGTCAATATTGTCAAAATTGTCAAAATTGTCAAAATTGTCAAAATTGTCAAAATTGTCAAAATTGTCAAAATTGTCAAAATTGTCAAAATTGTCAAAATTGTCAAAATTGTCAAAATTGTCAAAATTGTCAAAATTGTCAAAATTGTCAAAATTGTCAAAATTGTCAAAATTGTCAAAATTGTCAAAATTGTCAAAATTGTCAAAATTGTCAAAATTGTCAAAATTGTCAAAATTGTCAAAATTGTCAAAATTGTCAAAATTGTCAAAATTGTCAAAATTGTCAAAATTGTCAAAATTGTCAAAATTGTCAAAATTGTCAAAATTGTCAAAATTGTCAAAATTGTCAAAATTGTCAAAATTGTCAAAATTGTCAAAATTGTCAAAATTGTCAAAATTGTCAAAATTGTCAAAATTGTCAAAATTGTCAAAATTGTCAAAATTGTCAAAATTGTCAAAATTGTCAAAATTGTCAAAATTGTCAAAATTGTCAAAATTGTCAAAATTGTCAAAATTGTCAAAATTGTCAAAATTGTCAAAATTGTCAAAATTGTCAAAATTGTCAAAATTGTCAAAATTGTCAAAATTGTCAAAATTGTCAAAATTGTCAAAATTGTCAAAATTGTCAAAATTGTCAAAATTGTCAAAATTGTCAAAATTGTCAAAATTGTCAAAATTGTCAAAATTGTCAAAATTGTCAAAATTGTCAAAATTGTCAAAATTGTCAAAATTGTCAAAATTGTCAAAATTGTCAAAATTGTCAAAATTGTCAAAATTGTCAAAATTGTCAAAATTGTCAAAATTGTCAAAATTGTCAAAATTGTCAAAATTGTCAAAATTGTCAAAATTGTCAAAATTGTCAAAATTGTCAAAATTGTCAAAATTGTCAAAATTGTCAAAATTGTCAAAATTGTCAAAATTGTCAAAATTGTCAAAATTGTCAAAATTGTCAAAATTGTCAAAATTGTCAAAATTGTCAAAATTGTCAAAATTGTCAAAATTGTCAAAATTGTCAAAATTGTCAAAATTGTCAAAATTGTCAAAATTGTCAAAATTGTCAAAATTGTCAAAATTGTCAAAATTGTCAAAATTGTCAAAATTGTCAAAATTGTCAAAATTGTCAAAATTGTCAAAATTGTCAAAATTGTCAAAATTGTCAAAATTGTCAAAATTGTCAAAATTGTCAAAATTGTCAAAATTGTCAAAATTGTCAAAATTGTCAAAATTGTCAAAATTGTCAAAATTGTCAAAATTGTCAAAATTGTCAAAATTGTCAAAATTGTCAAAATTGTCAAAATTGTCAAAATTGTCAAAATTGTCAAAATTGTCAAAATTGTCAAAATTGTCAAAATTGTCAAAATTGTCAAAATTGTCAAAATTGTCAAAATTGTCAAAATTGTCAAAATTGTCAAAATTGTCAAAATTGTCAAAATTGTCAAAATTGTCAAAATTGTCAAAATTGTCAAAATTGTCAAAATTGTCAAAATTGTCAAAATTGTCAAAATTGTCAAAATTGTCAAAATTGTCAAAATTGTCAAAATTGTCAAAATTGTCAAAATTGTCAAAATTGTCAAAATTGTCAAAATTGTCAAAATTGTCAAAATTGTCAAAATTGTCAAAATTGTCAAAATTGTCAAAATTGTCAAAATTGTCAAAATTGTCAAAATTGTCAAAATTGTCAAAATTGTCAAAATTGTCAAAATTGTCAAAATTGTCAAAATTGTCAAAATTGTCAAAATTGTCAAAATTGTCAAAATTGTCAAAATTGTCAAAATTGTCAAAATTGTCAAAATTGTCAAAATTGTCAAAATTGTCAAAATTGTCAAAATTGTCAAAATTGTCAAAATTGTCAAAATTGTCAAAATTGTCAAAATTGTCAAAATTGTCAAAATTGTCAAAATTGTCAAAATTGTCAAAATTGTCAAAATTGTCAAAATTGTCAAAATTGTCAAAATTGTCAAAATTGTCAAAATTGTCAAAATTGACAAAATTGTCAAAATTGTCAAAATTGTCAAAATTGTCAAAAATGTCAAAAATGTCAAAAATGTCAAAAATGTCAAAAATGTCAAAATTGTCAAAATTGTCAAAAATGTCAAAATTGTCAATAATGTCAATAATGTCAAAATAAATAACAAAATTGTCAAAATTGGTAAAATGATCAAACTTGTCAAAATTGTCGAAATTGTTAAAATTTGTTAAAATTGTCAAAATTGTCGAAATTTATCGTGTCTATATTGTGTCTAAATCGTGTCTGAATTGTGTTTTAATTGCGTCTAAATTGTGTCTTAACTGTGTCTAAATTGTTTCTAAATTGTGTCCAAATTGCGTCCTAATTTTGTTTTAATCTTGTCTAAATTGTGTCAAAATTGTGCCAGATTATGTCCAAATATTTCAAAGTTGTGTCAAACTTGTTCAAAATTGTGTTAAAATTGTTTCAAAAAAATTTTATTGCATTTTAACGTTTTTCAACTTTCCATTTTTAGTTATACATTTTTGTTTTCTCGATTTCCTTTTCATCGATTTTTCTTTTTTCAAGTTTTCCTTCTCATGACATTTCTTCGATTTTTCTTTTCGCTAGTTTTGTTTTGATGGTCGTTGGTGACGTTTCTATTTTCTGATAACTGATTTTGCATTTCGAGTTTTCTTTTCTCGACTTCGTTTTTATTGGTTTTTCCTTTTTGGATGCTGCTGATTTCATTATATCTTCTTATAATTTTTCTTTTACCACTGCTTGCTGCTTAATAATTTTTAATTTTTTACACCTTTTTCCGATTTGCTCTTTTAATCGATTTCTTCTTTTAAGTCTCTGGTATTTGAATCAATGTTGATTTCACTCAATTTATATTTTTGATTTTCCGTTTCTCTGTTCTCCTTTGTTCGATTTTCTTTTTACGATTTACTGTTGGCTAGATTTTTCTTACACTTTGTGTTTTTTTTAATATTCTTTATACGATAACCAATTTTTTATTTTTTTCTCTATCTCTTTGTTAGATTTTCGATCACTATTTTTAATTTTTTTTTCTTATTTTCCACATTTTTTCGTTATTTTTTCTCTTTTTTCGATTTTTCTATTTTTATTATCCGTTTTTCAATTTACTCTAATTCTTTGATCCTTTTTCTATATTATTTCTTCAGATGTTCATTCTTTCAATTTTTCTTATCCAGGTTTTTCTTCTCTCGACATGGACCTTTCCTATTTGGTTCTTCACTTTGTTCTATTTTGTTTTTTTTTTCGATCCGCCGTAGAAATTGCTGTGTTTGATTTCTTTTTTGTCGACTTTCCATTAACATTTTTCTGGTCCTTTTCACAACTTTTATTTCTCCGATTTTTTTGTATTTCCTATTTTCCGTTTTTTCGCTTTGTTGTTATATTTTTCTTCTATCAATTTTCCTATGTTTTACATTGCTTTGTTCGATTTTGTCTTATTTTAATTTTCTTTTCTATTTTTGTTTTTATGATATTCCTCCTCTCGTTTTTTTGTATCGATTCCCCTTCATTTGTATAGCTAATTTTAATTTGTCTATCTTTTTAGATTTCTCTTTTTTTCGATTTTTCTTTTCACTAGTTTTTTTCAACGTTCGGTTGCTTCCATTACCGTTTCTCCTATTGTCTTATTACAGATTTTCTAATTTTTTTCCAATGTTTCTGTTTTTGACTTTCATTTTATCGATTTTTCGTTTTTAGATTATACTATTTTCGGTTTTCTTTCTTTCAAATTTTACGACTTATTAAAATTTTCTTTTCACGATTATCTTTCGATTTGCTTTTTTATGATTCTGTTTATTTGGATTCATTTATTTTTTCAATTTTTTTTTTGGTTTTTGTAATAATGCTCATCTTTTTTTTTCTAAATTTACGTTTCTTATGTTTGACCCTTTTTTTAGATTTTCCTATGCATGATTTTTTTTACATTGGCTTTCAATTATTCAATATTTTCTTCCTATTTTTTCTCCATTCCTTTTTTCTCTTCATTTTCATTATTTTTTTTTGACAATTTTGCGTTTTTTTTCCTTCTCTTCATTCGTTTTTTGTGCGGTTTTTTATTGTAGTGTATCCTTTCTTCAGTGTTCGATTCCCTCTTGTTTATTTTTTATGTTGTTTCTTCACATGTTTCTCCCTTAGAATTACTTTGCTCCGATTTTCCTTGGCTAACTTTTTCTTTTTTAATATTTGCTATTTTGTTGTTTACTTCTTCTGTTTTCCTCTTTTGGTCATCTATTATTATATATATTTTGCTTTATACGTTTGTTTTTCTTTTCTCCGATTTTACGTTATTTTATTTTCGTTTTTCTTCTCCTTTTAGCACTTGTTTTTTGTGTTTTAATCTTATTTTTTCGTATTTCCATTTTTGGTTACTTTTTTCCTTTAAATTTTTCTATATTTGTGCTTCTTTCGTTCGATTTTGCATTTGTTAAATTTTTCTAGTTTTTTTTCTTTTTACGGTATTCCTCTCGATTTTTTTCTGTCAATTCCCCTTGTTTCATCTTGCAATTTATCTTGCTTTAGAGTTCACTGTCTAGATAACTCCCTTTTAAATTTTTGGTTAATTAATTTTCTTGTTACGGTTATTCGTTTTGAGATTTCTCTTTTTTCAATTCACCTGTTCATCTATTGTGCTCTTTTCTCCCTTCCCTGTATCCATTGTGCATTTGTTGATTTTCCTTCTGTTTATTTTATCCCATTTTTTGGTTTTTTTATATTTCCTTGGTTTTTGATTTTTTTTAATCGTTTTATTTTCCTATTCCCGATTTTTGGTTTGGTTTGATCCCCTATAATAATTTTAAAGTTTTGTTTATTTTTGATACTTTGGATCGTTTTTCTCGTTCGGCAATTTTTCTTTTCATTTGATTTTTTTGTATTTCTGTTTTCCTTTCTTGGATTGTACTTAAACGTTTTTTCCTACTAATGCTTCTTTTCTTTTAGTCCTTCAGTTTTTTTGTTTAAGTCATCTTTTCCTTTTTTATTCAATTTCTTTGTGCCTTTTTCGTTAGGCTTTTTGCGATTATCGTTCTTTCGTTTTTCATTATCAATGTTTTCCGATAAACCTTCGTATATTTTAATCTACCATTACTCCATTTTCAATAGTTCTTTGTTTGTCTCGGTTTTACGTTTTTAATTTTTGCAAACGATATCCATTTACCAATTTTTACTCTACTACATTACAACACTGTAATTTTTTTTAGGTTTTCGCTTCTTGATTTTTGTTTTCTTAATTTTCTTTTATTTCATAATTCTTTTTTCGAGCTTCTTATGACATTCTCTCGATTTTTCTTTTCGTTGAGTTTTTTTTCAATGCTCGTTTGCTTCAATCTCCCCTTTTCTGATATCATGATTTTCCTTTTAGATTTTCGTTTTTTTCCTTTTTCAGATTATTCTATTTTTGATAATGACTTTTGCAGTTCTCCTTTTATAAGTAACGCTTTCTAAATTTTAGCTCTTCACGACTTTCTTTCGATTTTCCTATTGGTAATTCCATTTTTATAGATTTTTTTTTTCAAAATTTTTACTAATCTGATTTTTTATCAATCTGATTTTTTTTATAAACAGAGGAATGTTCTTTGTTTGTTTGATTCTCCTTTTTCGATTTTCTTTGCATGGTTTTTTACAACTATTTTTTTTGTTTTTTTTCTTTTCTCCATATTAGATTTCGATTTTCCCTTTCGATTTCAATTTTTTTGTCTTCAATTTTCCGTTTTCCTTTTTTTCTGCTATCGATTCTTTTACAAATTTTCTTTTTTAATATCGGGTTTTCAATGTTTCAATGTTTAATGATTCGCTGCTCTTTTTGTCTATATTCTTTGTTTAAAATTCGTTTCCTTTGGATTTTCCTGTCTTCGATTATCCTTGTTTAGATTTTTCTTTGTTTGGTTTTACTTTTTTTATATTTTTGTTTTTGTTTTCGTTCTATTTAATGCGCTCTAATTTCTTTTGTTTGTATTTCTTTTTTCGATTTTCCTAATGGGCCGCGGTGGCGGGTGTTGTTCAAATGTTTATTTTTCTTACATTTTTTAACGACTCTGCTTTTTTCGATTTCTTTGGTTCCTATTTTTTGTTTTTCAATTTTCTGTTTTTCTATGCCTTTTTCAATTTTACTTTTTTTGATTTACTTAGTTCGATTTTGTCTTTTATGAATTTCCTTTTTTTTATTTTCTGTATTCCTCTACCCGATTTTTTATTACTTTTCATTTTTATCTGATCTCATTTATATTTTTTAGATTTAACATTTTCCCTTTTTCAATTTTCCTTAAATAGATTTTTTTTCTTTTTCAAATTTTCTTTTTGACAATATACCTCTTTACTTTTGATTTTTCTCTTTCGAATTTATTTTTTTCTATTTTGCATATTCTGATTTAGCGTTTTTATTTCCCTTTGTTCGATCTTCTCTATTTTGATTTCTCTTTTTTTGACATACTTCGTTAAATTTTCCTTTTTTGGTTTATCTTTCTTCTATTTTATTGACATTATTGGTTGGTGGTTACACCGTGTAATCGAAAAATGAAAATGGTCATTTTTCGATTGCACGGTGTAACCACCAACAATATTAATACGGGCATGGCACCTATTACAGTCTTTGGGAAGGCGGTCCACATTTTTTTGACAATAAATTTACCAGCATCATCGTAGCTGCGTGGAATTCAGCAGACATATAAAGCTATCTCAGTTATCGTTCGTGTGTAATACTAAGGTACGTCAAATCCTTTCTTTCTATCACTTCATCTATTGTCGGAGGTCATTAAGGGTCCCAACGAGCTTTGAGACGTGTTAATGAATTCTAATGAAATGTTCACCACTGAGTGAACAACCTTCCCTGACCAAAAGGTTGTCGTTAGTTTCTCACTATGACGGATTGATAGGCTACAGTATTTCAAAATAAACAACCAAATTATTAATGGAACAGACTGTACCATCCTGACCCAATACGCAAAGGAAACGGTTGATGTGCTGGCATTCAAATAGATTACCTGAAACCAATGTTACTGGCTCTAGGCCAGTATTCCCCTACTGGGAATCTCCATCTGCTGACTTAAAAAAAGAGTGTTTTGTTAATTAGTTTTATAAATAATGTAAACATTCCAAACCACGTTGAATCATGTCAAAATATTCTGAAAATGGATGTCTTTTGATATGTGATGATATGATAGATCACGAACAGACTATTCAGCAGATTAATTCATAAAAACAGATTCTCTCTACTCTTGAGTTCAGCACGCGGTTACATCCATTTCAATGTTTTCTAAAAAAGACTAAATTATTCAGAAAATCTCAACCACTGAAAAAGGAATGAGAACGTGCTAATATATGCAACAGGTTCAAAGGCAGCTTTTTTTTCTCCACGTCACTCAATAAAGCATTGCAGTCCATTACGAAAACTTAACAACTAGCACAACCAAAGCCTCCGGACCAATAAACCCATTCCGGCAGTTTAAACCAATAGCTCTGCTCCTCGACTGACTTATTTTATTTATGAACCAAACAAGGAGCAGAAAATTTGCATTGCAAATCTCCCTCCCTTTCTCTCCCTCAGGAATGCAGTTCACAAAGCGAACTGCCACACTGCAGCACTGGGAAAAAAATGAAGCACTTTCTATTCTGCCCAACGAAAAACTGTAAACGAAGCGAGAGCATAAAACGTATAAGGAAGTTAGGTGAGCTTGAGTTTTCCACATTTCCATTTGCTGGCTGCCGTTGACGGTAGTGTTTCTGCGGTAGTGATATATGAACAACACCCGCCGTTACCGCCGCCGCCGCAGCAACCGTCACACTCCGCGGCCCATGCTGGAATTGTAAGCACTTTTTCGCTGAAGCTTAAACCTTACCCCACCACCACTCTTCGCTAATGTACGACGATAGCCGAGATGCTATTCGCAGCCAGGAAAGTTTTTTTTTGTTACCCCAACGTCCTTGGAGTTGCGACTGCTGATGATACTGCTGCTGCCAGAGCTGCTTCTGTCCCTCTGGAGGTGGCATCCAGCAGCGGGGAGTCTGTTTCGGGCGAAAATTCCCGCGGCGAGAGATTACGAGTAGAAATTTGCTTTGCATGAACTGTTACCAAACAAAGGTTGGTTGAGGATGTGTGTGGAGGGGGTATAGAACGAAGAAAAAATATAATATAGCACCTAGTGCAGTGTACTATCCAACCGGTAACTGCTATGGACGGACAGGGTTTAAATGGCTAGAAGAGAGTGGTAAGTTTTTAACACACTCATAAATCTAGAACTTCCGGTCGACGCTGTTGATGTTTGTTAATGTTGTTGCGGACAAAACGCCTGGGGGTGGGAAACATCCGTCGACCGCTCAAGTTAGCCATAAAGTGGTTTCTTTTCTACTTCTTCCGAGGGATCAGTTTCGAGACCTAGTTTTCTACCTTGGCAGATAATAATTTATTTAAGTTTTAGTAACAACATGATTCACTCTCTGTTCTCCGGTGAAAAGTGGTTAAATTTTTAAACTTTTCAAGGACTGGTATATCTTCTGAGTGCTGTGCTAACAGCAGCGATGCGAAACAATTGAGAACTCTTTTCGAAGCCATTTGCGCCAAACCAGCACCTTCTTAGACAGCAGTAGACTGTGGGTAGGAATCACGTCCGCACATTAAGAAAAATTAATGCAGCATGTTTACTTGCTTTTCGTTTAGGGATAGCGAACTGTGGAACAGCTTAGTAGTAGTGTCTCGCCACAAAATACTCTGATCGGGTTAAGGTTCAACATATTTACAGAGCATCGTAAATTATTTACACTTCCAGCCACGATTTGAACTACGAAACTAAATGGACACAGTCACGTGCGCCAGATGACAGAATCTTTTACCGCAGTGAGTATAATTTAGTTTTCCATTGCTTTGATTTGGTCACACACAATCACATGGTGCTCGTTGGGAAAATTGTAAACTAACGGAATAATGTATAATTCTGTCTGAAGGATATACCACTGGCTCTGCTGGTATTCTTATTAAAATCAGTAATTTGTAGGTTAGGACTAGAAAAAATGGCAGTTTGCATTCCCTTTTCGTTCTAATCGGTCATGAAAAAATCAATCAGTAAACAGCTATTCGGAAGGGATGGTTACAACAGTGCCAGCAGTTTCGGGTCACCTTTTCGAATGTCTTCGCACACTGGAACAGGATGGTATAGTTTGTTCCATTTAGAATTTGGTTGCTTCCTTTTAATTGATGTAGCGCATCCAACTGTTATTGAGCGAAATAACCATATTTCGTCTGAATTCATAACCATGCTCAAAAGCTATCGAGGATGAGACACGTGATAATTTTGCTCAGCTACGCTGTCAGGAATGATCAAAAAGGTTATCAAATTTTCGAGATCGGCTGACGTGTCGATGAATAACACCGCACAGCTAATTCCCCTCTTATATCTGTCAGGGTCGGTATCCACCGTTCCACGGAGGATTCGCAGTAATTAAATCTCTCAATCTAGCCCAAAATGGAGCGAATCAATGGGTGTCTATACAACCAAATAGAAGAGTCTCATTTAATAGTAAGAGGGCATACTTTCTTTGTCATATATGCGGTTCGCTTTGGTACCGAGCGTCGTTCTTTTGGAACCCTTGATGATCTCCAACAATAAATGGGGCGAGATACAGTATTTCACGTCCCTAACGTACTCCTCGCGGAGAATAGTTGAGATAGCTTTATATCTCTGCTGATGAATTCCACGCGGCTACAGTGATATTGGTAAACTTGCTGTCAACGAGATGTTGACTAATTTCTAAGAGGCGGTTGTACTAATATTGGTTGTTATTATTCTGCGCTGTGAAAAAAGGAAAGTAGAAATAAAAGAAAAGAAAAATTTCCAAGAAAAACACTTTTAATCCACCTAACAGTGTGATGGGACATTTCTTATAACTCTTATCACTCTCTTCGGATATTATATCGTTTGAGAACATTAAGAACTTGATGCTTCGCGATGTTTTTGATAACACATACTACATGGGATAGTGGCAGGACTCAGAGAATCGCTCAAATCAGCATAGGACAACATCAGTGCTAGAAATCTCAAACCAAATCAATAGGAAAGCGAAAAAATGGCCCATAAAATAGACATACCATCGAATTATTGTTAATGCTCTGTTAATAAAATATCTAAATTGTGGTGGGAAAACAGAATTTTCCTAAAAAGGTTATTTATTAATCATTAGCATGTATGAAAAAAGCCTTATGTTTACATTTGGGAGTATCGCCCTTTTCACAAAAAAGCGTTGAAATGAAATCGCAGCTCCTGATATCACGCTATCTCTGAAGTGCATGCGTGCATAGTTCCAAATTTTACTTCGACATCGACTTTTTCTAAAGGTGACGTGCCAGTATGTAGTATCCTTGATTTGAATTATTATCGCTAATCCTAATGCCAAAGAACAAATAAAAACCTCTCGAAAACGAACCGTTTGGGAAAATCATCATCATTACTGAAATTTTCATTTTTACGAAACTTTTCGATAACCTTCCGTCACTTGCGTTAATGCACTGGGTGCACAGTGCTCTGAAAATCTAGCAAAATCGTCTGTAAAATCTGTAAAGAACACTAAAAATTAATTTCTATTCCATAATTTTCAGTTCAGCAATTCGAGAGATCGTGCTCACCGCAAGCCATGAAAAATAGACTATGTTGTTAAGCGATGGTCACTATTTATTAAAAAATCACGGTTAAATAAAAAATTAAACTATTAAAATATTTCAAATAGTTTACAATTTTCACAAACATATTAGGAAAAATTGTTTAATAAGCTTTCGTAATATTGTGTAGGAAAAAAGCTGAAAACTTCAGTATTTTTCTATCTGCAACATATAAACCCTTAAGTATACCAATTAATTGGTATACGAATTGGAATAGGTTCGCCAAATTTTGGAAGAAGTCTATAAAATAACCCCTTGACAGCTACCTAAAAATTGTTGTAGTTCGATGCAATAAAAAAATCATATTTGGCAATTCATATTTGGCTGATAAAATTGGGGTGTCAATGTATTATAATAGATATTCAGCATTCGAAGAAGTTTCTTTCGAGTGTAGAACGACTTTGTTTCTACTTACTTGAAGTCAGCGGCGTAGCCAGAAATTCGGTTTGGTGGGGGTTTGGTGAAAATCGATCTTACTGTCCAAACGGCATAATTCCGAAACCATAAATTTTAAAGTTTTAAAATTATGCAGAATTATTTTCCAGAAAATAGTAACAAGGTTCGTGTCTTTAGCGAATTTGTTGAGACTTTATTGTAGTCATGAATATTAACCTGAGAAAATTCACCATAAATACTTCTTGGACGATATACCGTCAAAATTATTTTATCAAATGATGCGCTGTTTAAAGTTTATAAAACTCATTGAAGATACTAAACCTCCGAAATTGGCGGTTTCAAAATGATGCTATCTTGACCTTAAATTACTGTTTTTAAACATTTGACCTATACATATAATTGGTCATACAACAAAAATCAAATGCTCATCAAAATCGATCAGAACCTGCTAGAGTCGAATGGAAATCGTCATTTTTCATAAATTTCTCTCTACATTCGGAAAGTGTTATCCTCGTTATTAATCATATTACGTTTTCGTCTCAACTCGACGCATTCCCAAAATATAAACCTGTTTTAATCCACCTAGTGGTGCAATTGTGCTTTTCTCATTTGTCCAGACTACGATTCCATGGCTGGTTATCTTCATTACAATGGTGGAAATGAATATTACATGTTCAGTACGATTTGCACATACATACAATCGATCGACAGCCACGATCTTGAGATACTATGTGATATTGAAACATCGCTTGAAACCAGCGGCGGATCATGGAGAAAGATCCGGGAGGTCCAGGTCTTGCCGAAAATTTTCAACTTGTTAAGAAATTTTAAAGTAGCAACCCCTCACTGCATACCCCCCCTCGGGCCGGTATAATTGAAGATTTTTAGAGTGATTGCATAACCTTTCTATATGAGAAAGGCAAAAATGTACCAAAGTCTAAAAAAGTCAATTTTTGTCAAACATCTCAATGTTTCATGCATTTTAAATTCATTTGGCATCAAAAATACAAATTTGATTTTGAAATTTTTTCATTTCAGTTTATATGGGAATTTGCTGCGTGATTGCACTCTTCAACTCGTAACCCCGGAACCGGAAGTCCAATCAATAAAAAAATTCAATTGCAGCCGATGGGAAGGTTGTACCTTTCATTTGAGACTAACTTTGTGCAAATCGGTCCAGCCATCTCTGAGAAACAGAGGTCACATTTTTTTCCACATACACACATAGACACACATACATACACACACAGAGACATTTTCCGATCTCGACGAACTTTAGAGTGAATGAGAAAGGCAAAAACATTTTTAGCAAATGTTGAAAGTTATGCATTTTTTTTGGTGAGCAGTTCTATGTTTCATAAAATCAATTTTAACTTCGCTTCCTATTAAATAAAGACCCTTATTACATTATATCTCTACAAAAACGAGCTCAATTTGAAAAGAAATCTGAGGATTATGATTGATTACAGAACTCTGGAGTTTTCTATTGGAATGTTTTCAGGCAGGAATTTGATATTGATGCAATTGGACAACTGTGAAATCAAAACCAATAGATCAGTTACATATCAGGACCCCATTCCGACAATTTATCAAACGTCCTCATGATGTCTACAACAACAGGTTATCAATCTACGGATCAGATAATTGTTATTGTAATATTGAATTAAATCAGTCAGAATCAATAGATTTTCAACTTCAATCCAATTTTTTTGTTGGGTGTGGTGGAGGGGGTGGGGGTGTTGTATGGTGGTAAACCCCAAAACCTTCTCGTGGCTACGCCGTTGCTTGTAGTTATTTATTTCGCTTTTCATTTTCCGATATTTTTCAGATCGATCCGATGGTTATAACTTAGAAAAATTGCAGTCAGAAGGTTCGTACAAATGAACATTTTTGCACTGATAAGTTATCAAGTTCCTTCCAGACAACTTGGAAGTGTTCGGTGATTATTTCTAGCGGTTGTAGATAGAAAAATGAAATACAAAATTCGTTTTATTGAAATAATGTTTGGCTTATTTCAATGGATTATTACAATATTGAACAATAAATAGGCGACAAAGAGTAATCCACAAACAACAAGCCATAACTTTTAAAGTATTCAAAATAGATATTTGAAGTATTCAGTAAAGTTATTCGTAAAAGTAAGAGCTACACATTTGCTGAAGGCATCATTTCGATATACTCACTCCCAAGAAAATTTGTGAAAATATCTCACTCATAGGGGGATTAATCAGCAAAAGCACAATACCAAAAGAAAGGGCATATTGCCTTCATTAAATTCTCCGAAGATACTATTGACCTAGAATAAGCCGTTTTGGCGTTAATAATAGATTACATGTTTTTGGTCATATTTCTGGCTATGGGAAATGATAAAAATCTTTCGTCCGCATTTAATGTTAAATAATAGTCCGATTTCAACAAACTATAGCTTGTTCGAAAGGTATTCGTTAAAGCTATCTAAAAGCATATAAATTGTTAATCTATATTGTCAATTTCGGCAGATAATTTAAAAAAACTGCAAAAAACGCCATTTTTACACATTCAAACATTCATATCTTGGAAACTAAACATCAGAATCAAAAACAAATTAATAGCGTTCATACTGTTTTTTATTTCTTTCATTTAAAATTGGTTTGGATAAGATCGGTTCAGCCATTGCTGAGAAACACGAATGAGAATTTATCTGTTACATACACACACACACACACACACACACAGACATTGTCCCAAATCGTCGAGCTGAGTCGATTGGTATATAAGACTCGGCCCTCCGGGCCTCGGAAAAAATCTTGAAAGTTTGAGCGAATTCTATACATTGCTTTTATAAGAAATGTAAAAAATAAAAAAAATATTTAAAAAGAAAGGATAATCGAAGAAAGAAAAATTGCACAAAAGAAAATATTAAGAAAAGAGAATAGAACAAAGAAAAATAGAAAAACGAAAGATCGAAAGAAATTGGAGAGCTTGAAAAAAAATTAAAAAAAAAAATAATAAGATCGCGATACTTTTTCAAATCGAAAATTAAAATTAAGAAATATTCAAAAAATTAAATCTAGAAGGAAAATAGAAATAAAGGAAAAGAAAAATCACCAAGAAAAATAAAAAAAATATCTAAAAAGAAAGGAAAATCAAAGAAAGAAGAATTGTACAAAAAATATTAAGAAAAGAAAATAGAACAAAGGAACATAGAAAAACGAAAGATCGAATGAAATTGGAGAGATTGAAAAAGAATTTAAAAAATAATAAGATCGCGAAACTCTTTTTTAATTGAAAATTCAAATGAAGAAATATTCAAAAAATGAAAATCGAGAAGAGACGAGAAGCTATAGAAAAAATGGAAAAAAGAAAAGGATAAAAAAAAGGAAAATCATAAAAAGGAAGATCGATTGTAGGAAAATTCAAGAAAAAAGAAGCCAAAAAAAGAAAAAAAAGTATTCGGAAAAAGCAAAATCGAAAAAAGATAATAGAAAAATTGAAAACAGAACGAAAAACGAAATATGAAAAAAACAAAACGGATTGGTCGGAGCGGGCATAGCGCACTTGGTAAATGATTGCCTTGTACGCAGCTCACCTGGTTTCGATTCCCAACTCTGCACACAGGGTCAGGAATTTTTCTTAGGGGATTTTTGTAACCCGAAAAAAGAGGCGAATGATCTTCTATAATAGAAACAAAAAACAAACAAAACACGGAAAGGAAAAAAGAGAAATGAGAGCAACGATTTTCGTCGAAAAAAACGAGAGTCGTAAACAGAGAATTTACTGAAAGCAAAAATCAAATAAATAAAAAAACAAAACACTTCGTTTACTCAAACTACATTGACTCAGAAAGCCGTAAACATTCACAGAAAGTCCAGTTTCAGTCAATATGATACTCAAAGATAAAAAACAAACAATAGAGAATGGAAAAATAGACAAATTGAAAAAAGAAACAAAAAACTGAGAAAAAACTGAAACTGGAATAAAAAAAAAATTTGGAAAAGGAGGATCGGAAACCGGAATGTAGGAAAAATTTGAAGGAAAAATATAAAGAAGGAAAAAAGCATAAAAAGAAAAGTGATATAGAAAATAAATAAAATTTTGCTAATGTAAATCAAACAAAGAAAAATAGAGAAAAGCAAAGCAAATCGGAAACAAGAAAAAACAAAATAAAAAATTAGATGGGAAAATTTAAAATACGGAAAGCTTATTAAAAAGTAAAAGCATAACAGTATAACAAAAAAGCAACATTTCAAAATGAAAACCGTAAAATGAAAATCGGTGTTAGAAACATCGTGCAAAAGAAAATCGAAGGTAGGAGAAAAGGATAAAAAGGAAATCAAAAAAAGGTGGATTGAAAAAACGTACATTTAAAAAAATAATGGAAGAAGGAAATTGAAAAAAGGAGAAGTCAAAAAGGGGGGAATTTTAAAACGACAATAAATAGAAAATCGAGAAATTAAAGAAAAAGTTTTCGATGCATGAAAAACTGAAAAAAAAGAAAATCCTAAACAGGAGAGTTTAAAAAAGAAAGAACAATAAAAGAAAGTCGAAAAAGAAAAATCATTAAAAAGCAAATAGTAAACTGAAAATAAGCAAAATAGCCAATTATGAAATAAAAAATAATAAAAAAATAATAGAAATAATCGAAGATAAGAAAATTCGAACAAATATCGGGATATTGAGAAAGAAAATAACACAAGCAAAAATCGATAAAAGGAAAAAAGAAGCAGGAAGGAAAACGAAAATTTAAAATCAAAAAACAAAAATACAGATATAGAAAATGGAATAGGGAAAATTTGTAACCAGCAAAACAAATTATAAATGAACAAAAAAATTACAAATGCATAAAAGAGAAAAATAAAAAAATATATAAGGAAATGAAAATTTGGTGTCAAAAATATTAGGAGAAAAAATTAAAAATTGTATAGAAGGAATATCTGAATAAAAAATTAAGAAAAGAAGGTTGAAAAATGATAACAACCAATAACAGAAAATTAAAAATAGAAAATCTGAAATTCATGAATTAGAAAAAAGAAAATTCAAGAAAAACGAATATAGAAAGACGAAAATTTGACGTTTTTCTTCGCTAAAAGAAAAGTAATAAAAAAGGAAAATCGAAAAATGAAAAAAGGGAAATACAGGCATAAAAACAGAAAATTCGTAATGCGTTAATTGAGGAACACAAATCCTGAAAAATAAAACCGTAAAAAAGAAAATCGAAATAATCGATCGTAATAATTAAAATTTGATGAAGAAAAAATTGAACATAAGAGAACGAAAAGGAAGAAAAGAGACGAAATGAAAAATGAAAAATTGAAAGTAGAGAAGAGAAATGACAGAAAAAGAAAATTTAAAAAAGGAAAATTTGAAAAAAAAGATTAATACAAATCAAAAATATAAAACCAACATAAAAGAATAAAAAAAAAAGAAAAATGCGAATTCGAAGGAAGAAATATAGAGAAAAAAATCGAAAATTATAAAATGAAATAGTGGATTTATTGAAAAATTGATAGAAACAAAATTGTGAAATGAAAAATCAATGAAAATATAGTAAAGAAAAGAAAAATTCAAAAAAAGAAAATTCGAAAAGAAGTGGGTAAAAAATAGAGAGTCGATAGTACAAAAAAATTGCAAAATAGTATATTGTAACATGCTCATAAACTTAAATCACAAAAAGCAAAACAGAAAAAAAAATGAGAAGCAAAGTTAGAAAAACGGAAAACAGGAAAAAAGGAATTCCTAAAAATAAAAATGGATTCATAAAAAAACTCATAAGAAATTTTGAGAATGGGAAAATCTGAAAAAAATAGCTAGATGAGGGAAACTGAAAGGAGATAAATGGTATCAATAAGTAACAAATACGAAAATCGAAAGATTAAATGTTGTGAAAAAGTGGCTTGGAAAAAAGTAAATAGAAAAAAACAAGGGAAAATTGCAAAAAAACAAGGAGCGAAAGAATGAAAATCGTCATCATTGAACGTTTGCTAAATTGATTGAAATTCAAGGATGCAAAATAAAATTAAACGAAATTCAAGAATTCAAAATAGTAAACAAGAAAGTTGGTAAAAAGAAAAACTAAAGAATGAGGATTCGAAAAAAAATTAAAACAAAGAAAAAGAAATAAAATAGAATAGAAAAAAATGAAATAGAAAAGAAAAAAGGAGAAGTCAAAAAGGGGGGAATTTTAAAACGACAATAAATAGAAAATCGAGAAATTAAAGAAAAAGTTTTCGATGCATGAAAAACTGAAAAAAAGAAAATCCTAAACAGGAGAGTTTAAAAAAGAAAGAACAATAAAAGAAAGTCGAAAAAGAAAAATCATTAAAAAGCAAATAGTAAACTGAAAATAAGCAAAATAGCCAATTATGAAATAAAAAATAATAAAAAAATAATAGAAATAATCGAAGATAAGAAAATTCGAACAAATATCGGGATATTGAGAAAGAAAATAACACAAGCAAAAATCGATAAAAGGAAAAAAGAAGCAGGAAGGAAAACGAAAATTTAAAATCAAAAAACAAAAATACAGATATAGAAAATTGAATAGGGAAAATTTGTAACCAGCAAAACAAATTATAAATGAACAAAAAAATTACAAATGCATAAAAGAGAAAAATAAAAAAATATATAAGGAAATGAAAATTTGGTGTCAAAAATATTAGGAGAAAAAATTAAAAATTGTATAGAAGGAATATCTGAATAAAAAATTAAGAAAAGAAGGTTGAAAAATGATAACAACCAATAACAGAAAATTAAAAATAGAAAATCTGAAATTCATGAATTAGAAAAAAGAAAATTCAAGAAAAACGAATATAGAAAGACGAAAATTTGACGTTTTTCTTCGCTAAAAGAAAAGTAATAAAAAAGGAAAATCGAAAAATGAAAAAAGGGAAATACAGGCATAAAAACAGAAAATTCGTAATGCGTTAATTGAGGAACACAAATCCTGAAAAATAAAACCGTAAAAAAGAAAATCGATATAATCGATCGTTATAATTAAAATTTGATGAAGAAAAAATTGAACATAAGAGAACGAAAAGGAAGAAAAGAGACGAAATGAAAAATGAAAAATTGAAAGTAGAGAAGAGAAATGACAGAAAAAGAAAATTTAAAAAAGGAAAATTTGAAAAAAAAGATTAATACAAATCAAAAATATAAAACCAACATAAAAGAATAAAAAAAAAAGAAAAATGCGAATTCGAAGGAAGAAATATAGAGAAAAAAATCGAAAATTATAAAATGAAATAGTGGATTTATTGAAAAATTGATAGAAACAAAATTGTGAAATGAAAAATCAATGAAAATGTAGTGAAGAAAAGAAAAATTCAAAAAAAGAAAATTCGAAAAGAAGTGGGTAAAAAATAGAGAGTCGATAGTACAAAAAAATTGCAAAATAGTATATTGTAACATGCTCATAAACTTAAATCACAAAAAGCAAAACAGAAAAAAAAATGAGAAGCAAAGTTAGAAAAACGGAAAACAGGAAAAAAGGAATTCCTAAAAATAAAAATGGATTCATAAAAAAACTCATAAGAAATTTTGAGAATGGGAAAATCTGAAAAAAATAGCTAGATGAGGGAAACTGAAAGGAGATAAATGGTAACAATAAGTAACAAATACGAAAATCGAAAGATTAAATGTTGTGAAAAAGTGGCTTGGAAAAAAGTAAATAGAAAAAAACAAGGGAAAATTGCAAAAAAACAAGGAGCGAAAGAATGAAAATCGTCATCATTGAACGTTTGCTAAATTGATTGAAATTCAAGGATGCAAAATAAAATTAAACGAAATTCAAGAATTCAAAATAGTAAACAAGAAAGTTGGTAAAAAGAAAAACTAAAGAATGAGGATTCGAAAAAAAATTAAAACAAAGAAAAAGAAATAAAATAGAATAGAAAAAAATGAAATAGAAAAGAAAAGAATCGAAAAGATTAAAATGTAAGAAAACTTATGGCAGTAAGGAAAATTTGCAAATAAAAGTGGGCAAAATAAAAAAATGGCAAAATATGAAAAAGAATATTGAAGAAAATGAATGGAAAAAACATACAAAATTGACAAAATAGAAAATAGAATACTGTCGAGACTTGATTTTATCAGCCCCCGATTTTGTCTACCCCTGATTTTATCAGCTTTTTGAGGCGATTTTGTCAGCCTCATATGACAATTGATAGTTGGTAGTTTGAGGGGTTTTGGAAGCCGACGAACAAAGTTGAATTCGAGTAAATCCTTTCTTGAGCATAATTTTCTATCTTAGAGATCCGAAATATGCAAAAATGCGAATTTTATTTTTTTTTAATTTTACGCTGTCAGACCCCCTTAAGAGAAATTTAAGCTAAATAGTCAGAAAGGGTCATGAGGCTGAATTTAGGGACTAAAGAAGAATATTATAAAAGCTTCGGTTTCATAAAAAGAAAGAAAAATATATGTTTCCGATTTTATCAATATCCCTGTTTTATCAGCCTATAATTCACCAAGGAGTTGATTAAAACGGGTCACTATTGTTGAAAAATAAGAAGAGGATAATCGAAATCAGCAAAATTGAGAGAATAGAAAATCAATAAAATTTTAATGATGGTAATGAGTATTCAAAAAGAAAAATAGAAAACAAGAAAAAGAGCGAAGATGATCGATAATAAGAAAAATTAAAAAAAATATTATCGAAACATAGTCAAAAATGTATATCGCAAAAAGCAAAACAGAAAGGTAGAGTTAGAGTTAGAGAATCGGAAACAAGAAAGGGGAATCGTAAAAGTGTAAATCAACACAAAGAAAACTCATATAAGAAATATTGAGAATGATAAAATCAAACAAAAGGACAATACAAGGGGAAATTGAAAGTAGAAGAATCAAAGGAATAAAACGGAAACAGAAAAACTGAAAAAAAAAACAAAATTGTGGAAAAGAAACGTTGAAAAAAAAATACAAAAAAAAATGAACAGAAGAATAGGACTAGAGAACAAAAATCGACATGTACATTGGTAAATTGAAAAAAAAAATCGAAAATGCATAATAGTGAATAACGAAATCGATAAAAGGAAAAACTGAAAAATAGAAAATAAAAAAAATAACGAAATCAAAAAAAAAAATTAAAATGGCAATTACACTTAAAATATAATTTGGAACCGAGAATAAAAATGAGTGGCAATCAAAAGGAAAATATAATCAGGACAAGAAAAATAAAATTGAATAGAAACAAAAAATAACAAATAAAGAGAAATCAGAAAAGCGAAATATACGTAAATGGGCTTTGCTTCATGTCTCCCATAGGAGAAAAATTTAGGTTTAACCAATATTTCTTCACTAAGGAGAAAATTGGGTAATAGTTCATTTATGTCTGAAGAGCATAACACTTATAATTAAAAAAATGATGAGATGAAGTCGGAATGTAAATTCCATAATTAATTAAATTCAAGAATTCCAGGAGAAAACGAAAATTGCATAAATGAAAAATTAAGAAAGCAGAACAACAAAAATCAAAAATTGGAAAGTAGAAGGGTAAACAGAAAATGGAAAAAAAAAACTATAATTATAAAGCAATAAATAATGAAGGGGAAAATATGGAAAATTGAATAGACAAAACTTATCACCAGAAAAAGAAATATCGGAAAAAAATTAGAAAAACATTAAAAAATGAAGAAAAGAATTAAAAAGGTTTATGCAAAAAAAATTCTAAATGCAGAAAAGATTTTTAAAAAGAAAAAGAAATTACTATAAAGAAAATGAAAATTGATACTAAAAATTAACTCGTAATTAATATATCAGAAAAAAGGGAAATTCGAAAAAATGAGAATAGAAAGTCGCACATTGAAAGAAGAAAAATTAAAAGAAAAAAGTTAAAAAATGAAAATCACAAAAAGGAAAAGCAAAACAAGGGGCTTAAAACAGAAACATCAGAATAAGCAATTTGAAGAAAATAAATCCGAAAAAGTAAAGGCAATAAAAAGGAAAATCGATAAATGGATGACCGTTGAGAGGAAAATTTGGAAAAAGAAAACAATAAATGGAAAATGAAAAATGAAAAAAAATAGAAATAAAATAAACGCAAAAATACCAATTTAAAAAAATAAGATTTGCAAAAAGGACAAGTTGTAAAGATAATGGAGAATAATCGAAAAAAACCAAAATAAGGAAATATAAAAAGAAGACAGCTGAAATGAATAATTAAAAAAATGGTGTAGCGATATATGCTCGAAACGCAATAGCAAAAAGTAAAACAGAAAAGAATTTAAAAATAGAAGTTACAAAAGCGGAAGATTAAAAGAATGAAATCGTGAAAAGATAGTTTGACACAGAGAAAGCTCATATAATAAATATTAAGCAAGAAGAAAACCAAAAAATTACAGAAGAAACATTGAAAGGAAAAAAGGTAGTATGAAAATCTACCTAGGGAAAATTGTGATAAAGTAACTTTAGAAAATGGCAAAAATAATAAAATGATAATTTGAAAAAAGAAAAAACAAAAACCAAAAGAGCGGGAGAATGAAAATTGGGTACCTGAATCAATAAAATAGTTATGGAATTTGCGTTGCGACATTGTCTCATCAGAATCCAACACTAACTTAGTGGCAGGACTAAGCTGGCGCCAAATTGACGCTAACTCTAAAAACTGAAAACAAGATTTGCGTTTTTGAGCAAACCCCCAGTCCTGTGTGATGTCCCGCAAGAAAATGAGTTCAATTTTAAGCTGATGAGATCTAGTGAAATCGAAGTATTTGGTTTGGCTTAGCAAGCTAATATAAAATGCACTATACTATATTCGAAAAATGCAAAATTGTAGATAAGGAAATTGATAAAAAGAAAAATTTTAAAGAATGTAATTTTATTTCATCAAATCCTGTTTAATTCCAAATGTATAGGGATTGCAGGAGGACATTTCTTGTGTTTTCTTTCCATTTCCTCGTTGCCAGTCGAAAGTTACCCCTAACGCATTACTGCATAAACAATAGTCACTCAACCATAATTTATTCCCAAACATCACACCTTCGAACACCGCAGCTGAAACCTCCTTTGTACCGGGTTGTGGTAATGAGCACCAAAATCAATAACGAGCAAACTGTTCCCCTAGCCTCGAGCAATGAAATTCAATACATTGACTCAGAAAGCCGTAAACATTCACAGAAAGTCCAGTTTCAGTCAATATGATACTCAAAGATAAAAAACAAACAATAGAGAATGGAAAAATAGACAAATTGAAAAAAGAAACAAAAAACTGAGAAAAAACTGAAACTGGAATAAAAAAAAATTTGGAAAAGGAGGATCGGAAACCGGAATGTAGGAAAAATTTGAAGGAAAAATATAAAGAAGGAAAAAAGCATAAAAAGAAAAGTGATATAGAAAATAAATAAAATTTTGCTAATGTAAATCAAACAAAGAAAAATAGAGAAAAGCAAAGCAAATCGGAAACAAGAAAAAACAAAATAAAAAATTAGATGGGAAAATTTAAAATACGGAAAGCTTATTAAAAAGTAAAAGCATAACAGTATAACAAAAAAGCAACATTTCAAAATGAAAACCGTAAAATGAAAATCGGTGTTAGAAACATCGTGCAAAAGAAAATCGAAGGTAGGAGAAAAGGATAAAAAGGAAATCAAAAAAAGGTGGATTGAAAAAACGTACATTTAAAAAAATAATGGAAGAAGGAAATTGAAAAAAGGAGAAGTCAAAAAGGGGGGAATTTTAAAACGACAATAAATAGAAAATCGAGAAATTAAAGAAAAAGTTTTCGATGCATGAAAAACTGAAAAAAAAGAAAATCCTAAACAGGAGAGTTTAAAAAAGAAAGAACAATAAAAGAAAGTCGAAAAAGAAAAATCATTAAAAAGCAAATAGTAAACTGAAAATAAGCAAAATAGCCAATTATGAAATAAAAAATAATAAAAAAATAATAGAAATAATCGAAGATAAGAAAATTCGAACAAATATCGGGATATTGAGAAAGAAAATAACACAAGCAAAAATCGATAAAAGGAAAAAAGAAGCAGGAAGGAAAACGAAAATTTAAAATCAAAAAACAAAAATACAGATATAGAAAATGGAATAGGGAAAATTTGTAACCAGCAAAACAAATTATAAATGAACAAAAAAATTACAAATGCATAAAAGAGAAAAATAAAAAAATATATAAGGAAATGAAAATTTGGTGTCAAAAATATTAGGAGAAAAAATTAAAAATTGTATAGAAGGAATATCTGAATAAAAAATTAAGAAAAGAAGGTTGAAAAATGATAACAACCAATAACAGAAAATTAAAAATAGAAAATCTGAAATTCATGAATTAGAAAAAAGAAAATTCAAGAAAAACGAATATAGAAAGACGAAAATTTGACGTTTTTCTTCGCTAAAAGAAAAGTAATAAAAAAGGAAAATCGAAAAATGAAAAAAGGGAAATACAGGCATAAAAACAGAAAATTCGTAATGCGTTAATTGAGGAACACAAATCCTGAAAAATAAAACCGTAAAAAAGAAAATCGAAATAATCGATCGTTATAATTAAAATTTGATGAAGAAAAAATTGAACATAAGAGAACGAAAAGGAAGAAAAGAGACGAAATGAAAAATGAAAAATTGAAAGTAGAGAAGAGAAATGACAGAAAAAGAAAATTTAAAAAAGGAAAATTTGAAAAAAAAGATTAATACAAATCAAAAATATAAAACCAACATAAAAGAATAAAAAAAAAAGAAAAATGCGAATTCGAAGGAAGAAATATAGAGAAAAAAATCGAAAATTATAAAATGAAATAGTGGATTTATTGAAAAATTGATAGAAACAAAATTGTGAAATGAAAAATCAATGAAAATATAGTGAAGAAAAGAAAAATTCAAAAAAAGAAAATTCGAAAAGAAGTGGGTAAAAAATAGAGAGTCGATAGTACAAAAAAATTGCAAAATAGTATATTGTAACATGCTCATAAACTTAAATCACAAAAAGCAAAACAGAAAAAAAAATGAGAAGCAAAGTTAGAAAAACGGAAAACAGGAAAAAAGGAATTCCTAAAAATAAAAATGGATTCATAAAAAAACTCATAAGAAATTTTGAGAATGGGAAAATCTGAAAAAAATAGCTAGATGAGGGAAACTGAAAGGAGATAAATGGTATCAATAAGTAACAAATACGAAAATCGAAAGATTAAATGTTGTGAAAAAGTGGCTTGGAAAAAAGTAAATAGAAAAAAACAAGGGAAAATTGCAAAAAAACAAGGAGCGAAAGAATGAAAATCGTCATCATTGAACGTTTGCTAAATTGATTGAAATTCAAGGATGCAAAATAAAATTAAACGAAATTCAAGAATTCAAAATAGTAAACAAGAAAGTTGGTAAAAAGAAAAACTAAAGAATGAGGATTCGAAAAAAAATTAAAACAAAGAAAAAGAAATAAAATAGAATAGAAAAAAATGAAATAGAAAAGAAAAAAGGAGAAGTCAAAAAGGGGGGAATTTTAAAACGACAATAAATAGAAAATCGAGAAATTAAAGAAAAAGTTTTCGATGCATGAAAAACTGAAAAAAAGAAAATCCTAAACAGGAGAGTTTAAAAAAGAAAGAACAATAAAAGAAAGTCGAAAAAGAAAAATCATTAAAAAGCAAATAGTAAACTGAAAATAAGCAAAATAGCCAATTATGAAATAAAAAATAATAAAAAAATAATAGAAATAATCGAAGATAAGAAAATTCGAACAAATATCGGGATATTGAGAAAGAAAATAACACAAGCAAAAATCGATAAAAGGAAAAAAGAAGCAGGAAGGAAAACGAAAATTTAAAATCAAAAAACAAAAATACAGATATAGAAAATTGAATAGGGAAAATTTGTAAGCAGCAAAACAAATTATAAATGAACAAAAAAATTACAAATGCATAAAAGAGAAAAATAAAAAAATATATAAGGAAATGAAAATTTGGTGTCAAAAATATTAGGAGAAAAAATTAAAAATTGTATAGAAGGAATATCTGAATAAAAAATTAAGAAAAGAAGGTTGAAAAATGATAACAACCAATAACAGAAAATTAAAAATAGAAAATCTGAAATTCATGAATTAGAAAAAAGAAAATTCAAGAAAAACGAATATAGAAAGACGAAAATTTGACGTTTTTCTTCGCTAAAAGAAAAGTAATAAAAAAGGAAAATCGAAAAATGAAAAAAGGGAAATACAGGCATAAAAACAGAAAATTCGTAATGCGTTAATTGAGGAACACAAATCCTGAAAAATAAAACCGTAAAAAAGAAAATCGATATAATCGATCGTTATAATTAAAATTTGATGAAGAAAAAATTGAACATAAGAGAACGAAAAGGAAGAAAAGAGACGAAATGAAAAATGAAAAATTGAAAGTAGAGAAGAGAAATGACAGAAAAAGAAAATTTAAAAAAGGAAAATTTGAAAAAAAAGATTAATACAAATCAAAAATATAAAACCAACATAAAAGAATAAAAAAAAAAGAAAAATGCGAATTCGAAGGAAGAAATATAGAGAAAAAAATCGAAAATTATAAAATGAAATAGTGGATTTATTGAAAAATTGATAGAAACAAAATTGTGAAATGAAAAATCAATGAAAATGTAGTGAAGAAAAGAAAAATTCAAAAAAAGAAAATTCGAAAAGAAGTGGGTAAAAAATAGAGAGTCGATACTACAAAAAAATTGCAAAATAGTATATTGTAACATGCTCATAAACTTAAATCACAAAAAGCAAAACAGAAAAAAAAATGAGAAGCAAAGTTAGAAAAACGGAAAACAGGAAAAAAGGAATTCCTAAAAATAAAAATGGATTCATAAAAAAACTCATAAGAAATTTTGAGAATGGGAAAATCTGAAAAAAATAGCTAGATGAGGGAAACTGAAAGGAGATAAATGGTAACAATAAGTAACAAATACGAAAATCGAAAGATTAAATGTTGTGAAAAAGTGGCTTGGAAAAAAGTAAATAGAAAAAAACAAGGGAAAATTGCAAAAAAACAAGGAGCGAAAGAATGAAAATCGTCATCATTGAACGTTTGCTAAATTGATTGAAATTCAAGGATGCAAAATAAAATTAAACGAAATTCAAGAATTCAAAATAGTAAACAAGAAAGTTGGTAAAAAGAAAAACTAAAGAATGAGGATTCGAAAAAAAATTAAAACAAAGAAAAAGAAATAAAATAGAATAGAAAAAAATGAAATAGAAAAGAAAAGAATCGAAAAGATTAAAATGTAAGAAAACTTATGGCAGTAAGGAAAATTTGCAAATAAAAGTGGGCAAAATAAAAAAATGGCAAAATATGAAAAAGAATATTGAAGAAAATGAATGGAAAAAACATACAAAATTGACAAAATAGAAAATAGAATACTGTCGAGACTTGATTTTATCAGCCCCCGATTTTGTCTACCCCTGATTTTATCAGCTTTTTGAGGCGATTTTGTCAGCCTCATATGACAATTGATAGTTGGTAGTTTGAGGGGTTTTGGAAGCCGACGAACAAAGTTGAATTCGAGTAAATCCTTTCTTGAGCATAATTTTCTATCTTAGAGATCCGAAATATGCAAAAATGCGAATTTTATTTTTTTTTAATTTTACGCTGTCAGACCCCCTTAAGAGAAATTTAAGCTAAATAGTCAGAAAGGGTCATGAGGCTGAATTTAGGGACTAAAGAAGAATATTATAAAAGCTTCGGTTTCATAAAAAGAAAGAAAAATATATGTTTCCGATTTTATCAATATCCCTGTTTTATCAGCCTATAATTCACCAAGGAGTTGATTAAAACGGGTCACTATTGTTGAAAAATAAGAAGAGGATAATCGAAATCAGCAAAATTGAGAGAATAGAAAATCAATAAAATTTTAATGATGGTAATGAGTATTCAAAAAGAAAAATAGAAAACAAGAAAAAGAGCGAAGATGATCGATAATAAGAAAAATTAAAAAAAATATTATCGAAACATAGTCAAAAATGTATATCGCAAAAAGCAAAACAGAAAGGTAGAGTTAGAGTTAGAGAATCGGAAACAAGAAAGGGGAATCGTAAAAGTGTAAATCAACACAAAGAAAACTCATATAAGAAATATTGAGAATGATAAAATCAAACAAAAGGACAATACAAGGGGAAATTGAAAGTAGAAGAATCAAAGGAATAAAACGGAAACAGAAAAACTGAAAAAAAAACAAAATTGTGGAAAAGAAACGTTGAAAAAAAAATACAAAAAAAAATGAACAGAAGAATAGGACTAGAGAACAAAAATCGACATGTACATTGGTAAATTGAAAAAAAAAATCGAAAATGCATAATAGTGAATAACGAAATCGATAAAAGGAAAAACTGAAAAATAGAAAATAAAAAAAATAACGAAATCAAAAAAAAAAATTAAAATGGCAATTACACTTAAAATATAATTTGGAACCGAGAATAAAAATGAGTGGCAATCAAAAGGAAAATATAATCAGGACAAGAAAAATAAAATTGAATAGAAACAAAAAATAACAAATAAAGAGAAATCAGAAAAGCGAAATATACGTAAATGGGCTTTGCTTCATGTCTCCCATAGGAGAAAAATTTAGGTTTAACCAATATTTCTTCACTAAGGAGAAAATTGGGTAATAGTTCATTTATGTCTGAAGAGCATAACACTTATAATTAAAAAAATGATGAGATGAAGTCGGAATGTAAATTCCATAATTAATTAAATTCAAGAATTCCAGGAGAAAACGAAAATTGCATAAATGAAAAATTAAGAAAGCAGAACAACAAAAATCAAAAATTGGAAAGTAGAAGGGTAAACAGAAAATGGAAAAAAAACTATAATTATAAAGCAATAAATAATGAAGGGGAAAATATGGAAAATTGAATAGACAAAACTTATCACCAGAAAAAGAAATATCGGAAAAAAATTAGAAAAACATTAAAAAATGAAGAAAAGAATTAAAAAGGTTTATGCAAAAAAAATTCTAAATGCAGAAAAGATTTTTAAAAAGAAAAAGAAATTACTATAAAGAAAATGAAAATTGATACTAAAAATTAACTCGTAATTAATATATCAGAAAAAAGGGAAATTCGAAAAAATGAGAATAGAAAGTCGCACATTGAAAGAAGAAAAATTAAAAGAAAAAAGTTAAAAAATGAAAATCACAAAAAGGAAAAGCAAAACAAGGGGCTTAAAACAGAAACATCAGAATAAGCAATTTGAAGAAAATAAATCCGAAAAAGTAAAGGCAATAAAAAGGAAAATCGATAAATGGATGACCGTTGAGAGGAAAATTTGGAAAAAGAAAACAATAAATGGAAAATGAAAAATGAAAAAAAAAAATAGAAATAAAATAAACGCAAAAATACCAATTTAAAAAAATAAGATTTGCAAAAAGGACAAGTTGTAAAGATAATGGAGAATAATCGAAAAAAACCAAAATAAGGAAATATAAAAAGAAGACAGCTGAAATGAATAATTAAAAAAATGGTGTAGCGATATATGCTCGAAACGCAATAGCAAAAAGTAAAACAGAAAAGAATTTAAAAATAGAAGTTACAAAAGCGGAAGATTAAAAGAATGAAATCGTGAAAAGATAGTTTGACACAGAGAAAGCTCATATAATAAATATTAAGCAAGAAGAAAACCAAAAAATTACAGAAGAAACATTGAAAGGAAAAAAGGTAGTATGAAAATCTACCTAGGGAAAATTGTGATAAAGTAACTTTAGAAAATGGCAAAAATAATAAAATGATAATTTGAAAAAAGAAAAAACAAAAACCAAAAGAGCGGGAGAATGAAAATTGGGTACCTGAATCAATAAAATAGTTATGGAATTTGCGTTGCGACATTGTCTCATCAGAATCCAACACTAACTTAGTGGCAGGACTAAGCTGGCGCCAAATTGACGCTAACTCTAAAAACTGAAAACAAGATTTGCGTTTTTGAGCAAACCCCCAGTCCTGTGTGATGTCCCGCAAGAAAATGAGTTCAATTTTAAGCTGATGAGATCTAGTGAAATCGAAGTATTTGGTTTGGCTTAGCAAGCTAATATAAAATGCACTATACTATATTCGAAAAATGCAAAATTGTAGATAAGGAAATTGATAAAAAGAAAAATTTTAAAGAATGTAATTTTATTTCATCAAATCCTGTTTAATTCCAAATGTATAGGGATTGCAGGAGGACATTTCTTGTGTTTTCTTTCCATTTCCTCGTTGCCAGTCGAAAGTTACCCCTAACGCATTACTGCATAAACAATAGTCACTCAACCATAATTTATTCCCAAACATCACACCTTCGAACACCGCAGCTGAAACCTCCTTTGTACCGGGTTGTGGTAATGAGCACCAAAATCAATAACGAGCAAACTGTTCCCCTAGCCTCGAGCAATGAAATTCAATCGACGGAACCCCATCGATGACGCGATCACCATTAACTTGCACCGTCCCAGGATATCGCCTATCGGGAGGAGACAGTGTAGCTTCAGCGGAGCCAGTAAATAAACTGTCGTCGTAAACTTTTATTATTTCATCGCCTCACCGCACACCTGTCGGTACAGAACCAGCGGTGGTATAGTATAGCGGTTGAACGCGCGCGCTTATATGTGTTATGTCTACAATGCCGAACAAGGACAAAGGTATAGCGAGGTTGGGCAGGATCCAAGGGACAAAATTACTTGGCTATAAATATAGGCCCGAAGCTATGAAAGTGGAATATTTAGCATAATCGAATTCATCGAAGTATTTTTATGTTTTTTAACGCCCTGGTCTCAGATTTTGTTTACTCAATTATTTCTGGATTTAACGGAGTGTTCGAAGTTTATTATACAGTGGTTCATTGCGGGTTACAGGTATGGCAGTATCCTGATACGTAAATACATGGTTTTTATCCACCTGCTCTGTTAATGTAGTCACGGATTAACTTAAGCAAATGGTATAATTTTTGTATTAAATGAACGTGCTTTTTTGTTTCAATTACAGCGAATTTAAACTTTAGGGTCATTCTTCTATTTTGCGTGTAAGAAAACAGAGCTCGACAAGAATGTTATTCTACGATAAGGTGTTTGTCGTTGTCTTCACATATTTTTCTTTTTTATTAACGACTAAGAGTGAGTCATTTTTTTTCATTTTTTTGTTGTAACGACATTTAATTAGCAAGGGACTGGAAGATGTGAAAAACATTATTCAATATTATAGGGTCAAAGTACTTAAGAAAAAGCAAGGAGGTGGTGGAAGAAAGTTTAGAAAAGCGTGGATTAGTGTCATATGAGTAAGCTTAGAGTTTCCCGGCGATTTAACCTTTTGTATTCTATATGCAGGAGTCAGGATAATGTGGCATTCAATGCAAACCACTTGAGTCTGCAGCATGTCCGAACAAGCGTAAAGTCACTTAGTGACTCATGCTACTGTGTATTCACAGCAAACGGATTAATTCGAGATTATACAAAAATCAATGAAAATGCAAATGCAAATCATCAAGTTGCAATCTTTGCCCCGGCATTCTCTCCATAACCAGTTTGCGTCAGAAAATGTGAGCGGTTGTTTGTAGTTGCAGTAACAAAAGCAGCTACTTGGCTCAAATGTCAAAGTCAAATATATTAATGTTAAATCCGCCATTGCACCTTTTATTTTTTGTCTCTGATACCCCTACATAAAATCACGATACGTTCCCCAGGTTGCGAACCGCTTTTCTACTACAACCTCTATCGGCACTAATTGAACCGCAGCTTTTTCGCCGTCCTTGAAATGCGGCAGCAGACTCCTAACAAGCAATGAAATGCAATAAAACTTACACAATCGCATCTCGATTTTCTCTGTCCCGGAGTGGTTCCTAACTGAGCTCATTACAGTTGACTGCTCTCAGGCAGAACCACTTCGCATCGGTTTTGCGAAATCGAAAAAAAATACGCTGTATCAAATTTATTTCCTATTATTCGCCTATTTTCTCCAAGTTGGTTTTTCCCCACCGCAACGAACCAGATTAAACGAACTTTTCAATTTTTGCAATTAACCTAGATTTCAGTACCCATCGCCATCCGACCATAGTTTTTCCGTTTTCCCACGCTCGTGAAGGGGTTTTTTTTCGTTCTATTTCTACATTGGGTGTCTCCTGCCCGATTCGACTCGTGAATGGTGGTACACTTGTGGGCGACCGTTTTTTTCCCTCGATTCTCGTTTCGCGAAAGCAGAGAAAGTCAACCCTGACTCAGTTCAAAGTTTAAATTATTCTTTCCATTTTTTTTCTACTTTCTTCCACTTCTCTCCATCACATCACGTAGCCCTAACGAGCGAAACGTTTTTGACCCCTCCCATAGTCAGTCAGCTCCCGGAGTGTTGGGCACCTCAAACTAACATATCTTTATAGAGTGCTTCGGTGCACTTTCAGATTTGCCCCTACCTATGGGTGTATGTATGTATGTCGTAGCATGCAATTTCCCGGTTTGGATTCGGGTGTCGCGATCCCGTGTCGTGACTCCCCGGTCCCTTCAGCCAGTGGTTGTGTATCTTTGATGATGTGGTTACATGCGACAATTTCCAATTACGGTTACATTAGGAGAGCTATCTTCTTCGCTTGGGGTCAGCCGGGAGTGAAGGGTGGTGATTGCGGAGGACTGCAACCGCAAGGATGATGGAATATAGCATCCACGAGAACACTTTAACTTGGAATAGAACTTTTGTCTTTATACTCGTGAAGAGTTATAAAATATGGAGTGCAGTACTATAACGTGGTGAAACTTCTTCGAACCATCTTTTCCGATACAATAGAATGCAATCACGGAATGATGTTGGAATGATGTCATTGTCGTCCACAGGTTGACCAATTAGTGTCTTTATTATATGGTTAACTTATTGCGAAAGTTGAGGTAACACTTTGGGTAGTAACTGAATTGAGCATGAGCATGATGACAACACAATCCGAAGTTGCTTCTCCGTGATTGACCAGAATGAGCGAAACTGCAACGGTGCCTACCACTTCCTTACAGTCATTGGGAAAGGAAAGGAATGTTAGGGTAATGAACGTTGTTATGGAGACCGTGCATACCTCTGCTTCTCAATGTTTGCTACGGGAAAGAGCTTTTGCCAGTGCGACGGGATAAAGAATAACACAAATCTCGATTCACCTTGATAAGTGATGCAATCTATCCAACTCATAGAAGTGTTCTCATGTGTTTATCCCTCTGGGCAGCCGGCTGCCGAGATTTTATAATAGATTTATCGTTTCTTGATTGAATACGATGATTCTTATTTAGTAAAATATGCAACGTTGACTCCGGACAGCGGTTATTAATGTTCAATTAAATCAAATATTTTTAAGACAGGTTTTTCATCCCTCTCATACACCCACCCTCGCATGCCAAAATATGTTAGCAAGAAGACACCATTGAACTAATGCTGATTAAGCTAATTAAGTATAATATATATTTTTTTCAAGTATTTCAACGTCGACAACAAGTTCAATAAGTTCGTGGATGACGAGCCATTGTATATTGGTGTTCGGGGACATTTCCAGAATTATATTGAACATAACCAACCATGGAATCATAGTTTTGAGAAATGCGAAAGGCACAATTGCACTACTAAGTGGATTAAAACAGGTTTTTGAATTGGTCCCACGGCATGGAACAAATACTTCGTTCAAAGGAAATTCGGTAGCAATAAATGTGAATACTATACCCTTCGTATAAGACTAAGATTGTGAGAATCGATTCAGAGAAATATGAGCAGCACGTGTGAATCTAATTTTGGGACTAAGACATTCCCTCGAATCTTCAGGAATGCTCAACGGTTCTCAATGCGGTCAAAGAGTTAGTTAGTGACCAGAATCAACAATTTAAAGCAATTTAGAACTAATTTCAATAAGTTTTGCATCATTTAGATATTATGATCATACCGGTTTATATGGGAAATTTGCATACATTAACCCGTAACACAGGAACCAAACCTCAGATTCCAATGGAACTTAATAGCAGTCAATAGGAATGCTATAGCTTTCATTTGAGATTAAATTTTTGAATATCGAATCAGACATTTCTGAGGAGCAGATGTGAATTCAATTCAGGCACTCAACTACTTATCTTAAGCTCTTGGTTCCGCCGAAGATTTCCAGTGGTCAATGTGGGTTTGATTGGGTATCAGTGAGCTGAAGCTATAAATTCAAGCAATTTAGAACACATTTTGTGAAATTTTGTATTTTTTAAGTAACATCTTGATTCCGATCTATATGAGAATTTCATGCATGGTCGCACTCTTCAACCAGCAATTCCGGAACTGGAAGTCGGAATTGATTGAAACTCCATAGCAGCTTAAAGGAACGTTGTACGTTTCATTTGAAACACTGTTCGATAAAATCGGTTTGGTCATCTCAGAGTAACCGTTGTGCATTTGCTGGTCACATATACACACACATACGAGAACACAGACATTTGCCGAACTAGACGAACAGAGTCGAATGGTATAAAAGACTCAGTCCTCCAGGCCTCGGTTAAAAATTCGATTTTCGGAGTGGTTGCATAGCTTTTCTGTAGGAGAAAGGCAAATGGTAGGACAAATATTATTTGAGGTCTGAGATGAATTTTCTGAGCATTTCTTCATAGGTTATGTTCACAATATTATGTTGCAACTTCGCGAATGATTTTTTTTTATTAGACTAAAATAGAGTACCCGAGAATTTCTATTTCGAATTTTTTTAGAGGGTGATACCTTCAAAAAGTTGTAGAATATTATGTTTTGAATAAATTTGTCGAAGCTACCACAGACATCAGACTTAATTATCGAGGCGAAATTGTTTTTTGTTAATATGAATTAAAATTAACTTTTCGACTTTTCCATGTTAAACCTTAATTGATTAATTTATGAACTAGCAAATCACTAAAATACAACTTTTTGTTAAAGAAACCAATACAGTAAAACCTATGTTATGATTTCTAACCCTATTGTTCTTTTGAATTTGCACTATTTTCCGCAACGATTTCTGTTTTCATGGGCACGTTTTGGCAGCCAAACTTTAGCCTTTTTGATACTCTATTATTCCAAGCAGACTTCCCATGAACATCGACAAGTTTGTGTCTGTGTACAGAATTTCGTGCTCGCGTTCAACCTCAAACATGCTTCATCTCGATGTACATGTTCGCCTCGAACGTCGAACCCAAACGAACGATGTTCAAACTCTAGTCCAAACTCTAGTTCAAACATCCGTGTGCGTACACCGTGTGCGTACACTAGAACGGTTCACACAAGGCAAAAAGAGTCTACGCTAGAGATGATGAAAGTGAGACAACTGGTGCCACGAACCTGTGTGTACGAGAGGTGTACGCGCACCGTGTACGCACATGGATTTCGGTTGTGTAGGCGAACATGTGCACGTGTTTTGGTACGAAATAGCGTGTTCGAGTTCGTACACAAAATGGGGGTTTAAGGCTCAAGTTACTTTCTTTGAGTATGTGTTAGAATTGAACGCTTAGTAGTATGCGTAGGAAAAATTAAACTCTAAAAGAAGAAAATCAGTCGATTTATTAGATTATCAGGATTCAAATCATGCAAAATAGTTGGTGTAAAAACAATTGACCGGGCCGGATGGCGCTTTTGAAAAAGTGGTGGTTTTTTCACTACGCAGTTGTGTTGCGTGTCCTGGGACAGTGTGGTGGTGTGACGAAAAATCACCGCCACTTTTTCAAAAGCACTATTTCACCCGGTCAATTGTTTTTCCACCAACTATTTTGCATGATTTGAATCCTAATAATCTAATAAATCGACTGATTTTCTTCTTTTAGAATTTAATAAATGCTTTATATGGATAAACCGGTGACAAAGTTGAACGCATGTTTTCCAACGCATACTATCAAGCATTCAATTCGTGTAGACGATTACCGAAAGTTCTTTGAACCTTAATATGAGCACAGAACCAGAGCGAACATTGTGTACGATGTTCATTTGGGAAGATTGATTCGAAGTATAAATTACATGTTTCATAAAAACAGGATAAAAGGGTATCTCACATTAAATTACAACACGGATAAAAAGCTGTAGAAAATTACATAGTGGATCGATCCTTTCCAAACTTTCAAACAATAAAATATAACCCAATAGTAAGCTTTCGTCATATTTATTTCTTTCAACTTAATGCCATAACGGTACGCTCGCCTCCTACGCTTAACTGCACTCATTATGTTCTGTACAACATCTGGCAGCAGCTTCTTCTGGATGAAAACCCATTCTTCGTGTCTTCCTCAAATTCGACCTCCTTAGGATGCTTCCGTAGTGTCTGCTTCATATTTGCCCAGTAGTTTTCGATGGACCTTAGTTCCGGTGCTTTGGAGGGAGGGAGGGAGGGGGTTATGTCCTTGAGAACGAAAGCGACCCGGTTGGCTACGTACCACATCAGGAAAACATTTGAATAGTGGTTCGAAGCGAGATCCGGTCAGAAGATCGTAGGGCTCTCGCGTTGCTTCAACGAATGAAGCAGACGCTTCTGTAGACACTCCTTGAGGTAGATCTCCCCGTTTACAGTCCCGAACGGCGCACTTCGTTTTCCGCATGAGCAGATCGCTTGCCAAATCATGTATATATTGGCAAACTTTGATAGTTTCTGTTTCCTTACTTCCTCCGGAATATCAAACTTGTGCTGGGCGGTGAGGAACAGTAGCTCCGGAAGCTGTCCGAAGCTCGTCATGATGTGACAATGAGGCTTCGTCAGCATCTGGGTGTGCAGTTTCCTGTCTAGTGACTATCGTATTTTGCAGTCCCTCCCGGCCGGCTCTCTGAACGTAATACTTATCCAGATTCAACTTATTGGCCACATGCTTGAACGAAGTTTTGGGATTCCGCTTAAACGCTTTCACTACACGCTTGCTATCATGATCACTAATAGAACATCCATTCTGACCGCATTTCTCCTTCCGTTCAATGCTTAGAGTATGGGAGTAGCGTTTATTCACACGACTCACTGGAAACTCAATTTGAGACATTGCTTTTTGGGTGACGCCATTTACCCTATTTTAGAAAAACTTACAGCGATAAAAATACAGTTTAAACAATACAATCTTATCTACCTCTACATAAATTTTCAACAGAAAGTACCCAATGGGTTATTTTCTACAGAGTTTTATCCGTGATGTAATTTAATGTGGGACACTCTCTACTCATGTATAAAAATTTCCTGATTATTGGTCCCGGTTGCGATGTAATTGTCGGTATTCAAGCCACAAGAACAGATGGCCGGCCAAGCGAGTTATTTCTTCGCGAGCTTTGGTGTGTGTGAAAATCACATTTCTCGTCCAGTCGACGTGTAATATTCCCATCCATGAAGCTATTGAAAGTCTGCCTTGGCGTAGGTTTCGTCATCATGTATCACGCAATCAATCAAACTTCGTCACTATCTTCAAGTACAGCTTCCTCAATCGTTCTCTGACCTACTTGTTTTGCTTATCGTCACGATTTGAAGTCATCACCTTCTTGTAAGTAGACAGTCTGGCTCGTTTTTCAGCTCGATTCATGATTGTGCACGACACTATTAGTTTCCTTGCGACATCTCGAACGGAGAGGTGGGGATTCCGCTTGATACAGATGGCCACTTTTAACATCGTTTTTGTAGCTTCCGACTACGATGCTCCCCGATTTCGTCGTTCCTGCTGTCGACAAACGTTTTCCGAACACTTCTATCACTTTGGTGACAGATGATGCGGCCACATTCAACGCGAAAGCTAACTTGGCGTGGGACTAGTAAGGTTTTTTGCCTTGTCCGAGCAAAATTTTGCTTCGTTGCTCCTCTTGCTTCGAAGCCATTTTCACATCTGAGGAGCTAATGTCAATATCAACCATCAAGATGATGCTACATACATAAATCTTTTAAAAAACGAGGGATGAGAAGGATTTTACAATACGCGATGAAAAAATTGCGTCAAATTGAAGTTAACCCTTTAAATCAATCATTCATTCAAGGTATTACCAGTGGTTGCGGATATACTTACAGTAGACTGAACTTATTTATCAAATATCTGTCATATTATTGTAATTAACTGGTTGGATCGATCTTTAAACGGGTGGGACAGATCCATAAATGATTTGGGAGGATCCGTAAACAGAGACGTTTACGTGTATTCCACAGGAACAGATTATTTTCTA
The DNA here is from genome assembly GCF_030247195.1 of Topomyia yanbarensis. Taxonomy (NCBI): domain Eukaryota; kingdom Metazoa; phylum Arthropoda; class Insecta; order Diptera; family Culicidae; genus Topomyia; species Topomyia yanbarensis. The sequence continues at coordinate 388,252,744 of NC_080672.1, forward strand.
ACAAAAATATGAAATATGTTATGAAAAAAAGTTTGAAATTTTTATATCGATCCCGGAAAGATAGCTTTGGGGTCATCCATAAATGACGCAGCATTTTTGGAGTGATTTTCAACACCCCCTCCCCCATCGTAGCATTTCGTCACAATACTCTGAAACCCCCTCTGGTAATTACGTGGCATGACGGTAACTCTTGACTCGAAAAAAAAGTTAAAAAAAATATAAAAAACGATGTTAGTTAGATGAAACGGGTAAGGTTGTCGTGATTTAGGTCAACCCCTATTCCCCTTTTAATAAGCTACGTAGCATGACATGATCCCCTACCCCCCCTGTCGTCACATATCATCACAAAATACAAACCCCCATATAATGCTACGTCATTTATGGATGGTCCCTTCCTTCGCGAACCCCCAGCGTCTATTTCAAAATTCCTAGGATGCAATTCACTGAGTTAAATTATTCTCTTCGGGCCTGACGTCTACATAGCCAATATTCCAGTTCGGGACGTCTCTCGTGTACAATGTGAATGTGTTCCTGTTCATAACGTTTTGGAAATCATTGGTGGAAATTGATCGTTTCATTTCCCATGGCTGGTTGTGTTCTTTTTTTGCTATCGGCATCTTTAAAATGTCTTTTCCTGATATTATAGGCATCTCTTGAAAATAGATAATATGAATGTGCTCTTTTTGTTTAAAATGTCAAATGTATTTTCCCTATCTTCAAAATGCAATTAATCATTCTTGTATATCGAAATGTTTTAGTAGTTTTTCATAAATCGTATATTATATCGTGCCTCAATGGCGTATATTTATCAGATTTAAAAGGAAGATCTTTTTTTTGCGGTGTGGAAATATTTGCTTCCTCGCACACGGCTTCTCGGTGTTCATTTAGATTTTTTTCATGTCGCCATCGTTCGTACTGCCATGATGCTCACGATCAGATGCTCTCTCTCTCTCTCTCTCTCTCTCTCTCTCTCTCTTGCTTTTGCACGTACGGGTTACGAATCTGAATCCGTCGTCTGTCTTTCGCAATTACTTCCTAACCGTGAGGTTGGGCGGGTAGGTCCAAGCCAAGGACGCCAACCTTAAAGGGGTGCCTAAAATCTTTATCTGCATTATAAAATAAGTGAGGTTGGGAGTGGGCGTAGCGTATTGGTAAATCGATTGCCTTGTACGCAGCGCACCTGGGTTCGAGTCCCGACCCCGCACATAGGGTTAGAAATTTTTCCTAAGAGATTTTTCTAACCCGAAGAGGCGAATGACCTTAAGACCTCTATAATTGAAATAAAAAAAAAAAAAAAAAAAAAAAAAAAAAAAAAAAAGTGAGGTTAAATCATAGAATAAACCAGGATATGTTTCCCATTTCCAGCTACGAGCTAAATTATTGTTCGAAAGTCGTGCTGAGAATGAATGCCAATGTGAATACCAGAAGAACGCGCTACGGTTCTGTCAGTCCCTTTCAGATTTATTCACAATGAATAGAATTATTCTCAAATCTAAAGTAGATAAAAGAATAAATAACGAACGTGTTTGAGTTGCACGGTACTGCAAAGAATTAAAAAATAGCGAAATTACTAAAAACTTTATTATTCATTTTACCAGTCTTATAGAGCACGTAGCAAAGATCGTGGATTCAGCTAGATCGATTATTATCGAGAATCCGCATCGCGAGAATTGTAGTCTTCTCAGTGCCGGATGAATTCCGCAATATCACAAACTTGCCGAGCGGACGGGCATAGCGTAGTTGGTAAATCGATTGCCTTGTACGCCGCTCACCTGAGTTCGATTACCAACCCCCGCACATAGGGTTAGAGATTTTTCCAAAAGAGATTTCTCTAACCCGAAAAGAGGCGAATGACCCTACAGTTAAAACCTCTATAAACAAAATAAAAAAATAAAAATAAATAAAACAAACTTATCGGTGCCCAACATAGATTCAGCTTCCAGTTCAGCACTAAGTTCAGTCTCTCGTTGAAATTATTAGCAACATAGAATTTTCAGTGTTTCTGAAAGCACTGGAAACTGCTTGTTTGATCTCAACCATCTTAAACCCGGCCGGAGCTGTTTGTTTCAAATTGGTGACAGCGTTTTTTCTAGCTGCTATATTTGGTAGTATCTAAAGAGAAAAATTAGCATTTACAAGGAATCTCATCTGCCTATAATTTTTAGGAACAGTAACACATGGGGTTTGGCAGAGTCACAGACTTCCTGAGCCAAAAAAGCATATTGATTTGTGTGAGTGGTGTAACTCTCTTTAGTGTTCCTGACAAAGAGTGCTTGTCTTTTAAGTAAATCGTATCATATTCTACGAGCACTGTATGCACGCGGGGCATGGTATTAGATCACGAGAACTCTTCCCGTAAGAAGCACATTCTCAGGATTATCAGCGAACTTGCCAACGGGTCTAATTGCTACAATAGCCCATTTTCTTGTGCTTAATGCAAAACATGACGTGCAATACAATCATATGAATAGGCGGACGTAATTAGGTAGGTACGATACGTTCAAAAGCTTCGCTCAATGGAGCAAGGTTTCCTTGAAATAATCAACCCCGTGCTTTAGTAGATCCATGCAAAACCTAATCAAATCGGTTATCACACCGTCGATCTCTACTTTTTGAACGGGTATGTAGATATGGTAGTTCTAGATAAACGATTCGTCGCCGGTAATGTGATTTGCTTGCTTTAGACAGGATATCACAATTCTGAACTTAACCGGGCGATCTTTCAAGATTTTTGCAATGGCTAAATATTACAGAGACAGTTCTTTCAAGATCTTGAGAATACGTAGCACAAGAAGATCAGATTTCGTCTGATCGATTTCAATATGTATAATTTTAAATGGGAAGTCGGAGTCTTCGATGTCGAATACACTGGAAGAGACGGACATTACGGGAGATTAACAGACGAATCAGGAGATAGTAAAGCAAACATGGTGTCACCTATCTTTACTTGATGGATGGTTAAAAGCATCTTTGTTTCACTTGTATGTGCACAAGATGGGAGTGTAATGTATGGGATATAATCGAAATGTCGTCACGAAATTTTGACTGGTAATTTAAATATAATTATATGCACAGTAAGTAACAATTTACCAACCAGATCACAGCTCCTAGGGATAGTCTGTATACTGTCGTTCTGTGCATAATTGTCCCATGTTAATTTTTGAGTATTTAAATTTTTTAATCAAACTTTACCATACAACGTATATTTTCAGAAAGCACATCCAAATCATACAGTTTGTTCCAAGACTCCGATACAGTCTGATTGTTCAAAAGTCGCATAGCTGTTCTACTAACAAAATATCCAAAAAAGTGTACAATGAAACATAATTAACTTGTGCTTAGTTGAGAAATACATTATACTAGATACTGGGGAGTGGAAAAAGTTGGCGGAAAGAGAAAATTTCATTAAAACGAGATGGCTGTCTTATTAATAAGTGTGAGCAATCCTGTCAAACTATTCATTGCAATCATCTCTTCCATATAGAGGAGAGTGAGGACACTTGATCTTTGGGGATATTTGATTCCCTGGCCATATCTCATAATCTATACATCAAAAGTTACCACAATATAAAAAGAAAATGAAATATTTGATCGTTTATGATGTTTCAAAAACAAATCTAATGTATAACATTTGGTTTGGAAAAATTGTACAATATTTTAGAAAATATGTGTTGGTATCCATCTCGATCTTTTTACAATTTTTTTAAGCGGTTGTATGAGATCGGCTAACTAATTGTATATGAATATTTTCAAGTACGATTACTTTCTAAGGGCTTTGTATAGAAAAAAAAACATTTTTAGAATAAAAAGTTTCACAACACATACAAAAAAATAATAAATTTGGTCACCTTATACAATAGGTATCTTTGATCCCTGTAACACTGGGTACACTTGATCCCTATCATTAGCTCTCTCAAACAGTTTCGAAATGTATAGAAATAGAAAAACATCATTTTCACAAAGTGCCTAGCACTATTAATTAATCTAAAAAAAATTTCCCGTGAGCAAATTACGGTATAAGTTACTGAAGGTTGGAAAATCCAGTGAAACAGCACTGATTTACCGCAAATACTTGTCTTGACTTTCTACTGTGATTAAGATTTGTTGTGCATCTAAAAAGGTAGTCTAATTAATTAATTTGTCAGGACAGGTGATTGGCAGAATATTAGTGGGTATTAGTCATAGTGTGCTTTGTTTCTTTAGCCCTAGTAGGCAGGGGATCAAGTTACCACACGTTTTTACAAAAACCTCGTTTTGACATGATTTCCAAAATTGTTCATATTACTGACAGTGCATAGTATTCAGATTTACATATTATTCATAGCTCTTACAATTCAAATTTACTACAAAATGGTGAATTTTGCAATTTAAATTTTTATTTCATTGAAAAGTTATAAGAAAACATGGCGAAGGCAACAGAATTTCGGTGAATCGTCGGTACCACTGTAGTATCTCCCGGATTTAGTGGCAGCGATATGAATTACAAATTAGAGGCCATCGCTTTCTTAGGTATAAAAGGCGCAGCTGCAAATTCCTCGCCAAATCATCAATTTTTGGACAAAATTACTGGAGAACACACACCTGAAGTTGCTAGGGAACTTGCGCCAGATAAAACGTTTGTCCTGGAACCTACAGAACTGGGTTTTTGACGTGGATGTGCGTAGGATAAATTTTCTGCTCTCGTCTTCTATCTAGCACAACTTTCTACTGACCGTATCAAGACGAAACTTTCACCACTGAGCCGTGTGTTTACCAATCAAATCCCTGTCTGAGCATTCGAGTTACGTCCACTAGATTTTCTGTTACGGAATAGTGTCCGGATAATAAATAATTCCAACTAGTTTCGGTCGAGATTCACCGTGTCCTTAATTTGCTTTCAGTCCAATTAGTAACCCTATATTTGCTAACAATGCTACTAGCTTTGACAAAAGCTGCAACTTTCAATAATTGCGTTTTATCTGTCATTGTCAATGACGCAATCTTGGTGGCCACATGACACTTCAAGTTCGCGCTGGTAGATCAAAATTGTCGCATATATACCGATCACAAATCAATCGTGTTAGTTTTCCAGCAGAATTCCGGAAAAAAAACCCAGCAGCATGCGTGTGCCTACTCTCATGCATCGCGGTTTTTCACTCCGTGTCGTCAGTGAATTTTGAAGCTCTAGCCGCCAAAAAATACGATGACGATCAATGAATATTACTGGTAGGTAAATTAAAATTGACGGCAAACCTCAAATAGGGTAAAGTGCCTATTTTCACCACACTAAGGAGGGTGCCTCACAAATTCATTAATCACTCGGCCTACAATCAATGGAATGCGTACAAATGGACATCAACAGCTTTGCTTCGTTGTTAAGAACTGTCATAAAAACACAAATGCGCTAAAATCGGTGAAATTATCGTGTTTGAGCGCAACGAAACTCGAATCGAGTGCCCCTATTGTTGCGCTACCATTTGCCTCAATGCGTAGAACAAAGATGGCAGACACGCATCAGGCCCTTTGTTACAAAAAGGTTTCGTGACCAATTTCTTCAAATCATGCACAAATTTTTTCCTTGTGGTCTCCCAAGCGACACTCAAATTGTGGCGAAAAAAGGACAAGCGGGTGTCTACAATGCCAGTGTCCAAAGGCACCTTGCGTACGAAGAAAGATTTCGTCGTTGATGATATAACGACATTGCTGGTCCTCAGGGCCGTCTTAAGACTACATGGGGCCCTTGGGCACTCTTGAGCTAGGGGGCCCCTACAATTGAAAAGCTATAAGCAACTGTAGTAGTAGGATCAAAAAAAATTCCCAGATTTTCGGTACTGTTTCCACTCAATACCACCCTGAAGCTCTTTTCCAAATTTAAGCCAAATCTGCTAACCGTATTGACATTATTTTATAAATAAAGTGGGATTTAAATTATACTGAGAACAAAGACGATTTCAGACAACCTGGTGTCGTTGCCGATGTCCAAATATCGTCATGGACTTATTTACTACGCTATAGTATTCCCAGACGGTGTAATCTGACCTTCATAGTTTGTAGACGATGTTTGAGGATTAAGAGTGCTTCCATCAAGAAGGAGAAATGTTGGGGTTGGGTTACGCTACCAAATGTCCGAGGTTCTTCAAATATCTTCAAGCGCACGCACATTGCCGTGACTCATTTATTCAAATCTAGGGGAAAGTCAGGGTTTATGTGTGTAAACATATTAAAAAGGCCATTTTCAAACTTATTATTGTCATTTCATGACGTTTGTCTACACGATGGTTTATTTATTCTAGATAAGGCTGATGCATTACAGAGCAACATTATTGGTATTTTGTCAGTCTAAGACTGACCATGCAAAATGAAACATGCCAAATCCGAACAAATAGTGTCGAGTCTTCGCAAGACCTCAAGAAGTCACTTTTGGGCATTTCCATGTGAATTTGTTCATTTACAGACTCAAATATGACATAGAAATAAATATTTTTCCACATCCGCAAATCGCTTGCCAAACAAAAAGTTCTAGTTGGTTGGCTAAGGTCCAGTGCCTTCTAAATTTTGTATACGTGGTGTGCCAAATGTTTGTTTGCTGTAGTTAAAAATAAATTGAAACTTGAATCGAATGCTGAATTATCATAGGATTGATTTTTCCGAACTGTGTGACTATTTGCTCCATCTGGACTGGTCAACGCATCTAGGTAACAGCGATGAAGATGCAATGACTATAAACTTCTGCCGAGTAATTCAGGACTGCTTACAGAATAATCTTTCAGTAAAACGACAGCCTGTTTCCCCGGCGTGGAGTACATCGACGCTACGAGCCCTTCGCAGAAAACGAAATGCATGCCAACGCAAACTTCATCGCAAACCATCGCCGGCCACGAATCACGACTTTCACGTTGCCAGTGAAGCATACCGGAATCTCAACGCTGTTCTATATAGATCGTAAGTACAACGAGTTCAAGTAGACCTACGAAGTAATACTAAAGGATTTTGTAACTTTGTAAATTCAAAACGGAAAAATTACAGCGTTCCTTCCAATGTGTACCTCGATGAAAAGGCAGCGTCGTCCAGTGCAACAGCTTTTGAATTGTTTACCAATCATTTCGCATCCGTCGTTGCTCCCTGTTTAGCATCTGATCAGGAAATCGATATCGCATTAGTAACTACTCCGCAAGATATCGCCGATTTAAGCACCTTTTCGATTTCACCAGACATGGTAATAGTAGCTGCAAGAAAGCTAAAAAGCTCTTTCTCCCCTGGAGCGGATGGGATTCCAGCTGCTGTCTACTGTCGCTGTGCCGTCGCTTTGGCTCAACCATTGTCTCGCATCTTCAACCAATCATTTGACCAGGCTAAGTTCCCCGAGGTTTGGAAACAACCTTACATGTTCCCGGTGTTCAAAGCCGGAGATAAGAGAAATATCAAACAGTAGCGCGGAATAACGAATCTTTCAGCTGGATCTAAGTTATTTGAAATTGTTGTCAATCAATTCATCCTCAGCCGTACAGTAAGTTATATCTCACCAGACCAACAGGGTTTCATGCCCGGGCGATCCGTTTTAACAAACCTGCTGTAATTTACGTCAACTTGCATCAATTGCATGGAGAAGAAAACACAAGTGGACATTGTATACACCGATTTGAAATCTGCTTTTGATCGAATTTCCCATTAAATTCTTCTCAAGAAGTTTTACAAGTTAGGAGCGTCCAACAAGCTTACGTTTTGGCTACGCTCCTATCTTACGCACAGAACGCCATGTGTGAAATTGGGCTCTTGTACATCGGCTCCGTTCACCAATAGATCAGGTGTACCGCAGGGCAGCAATCTGGGCCCACTGCTTGTCTCACTGTTTTTTAATGATGTAGCAGTAGTGTTAGGGTACAAGCTCATATTTGTCGACGACCTTACGCTGTACTTAGTCATCCAGTCAGCCGAGGACCGCTACCAACTGCAAGCACTATTGGATCACTTTGTGAAGTGGTGTGGATTGAATTAGCTTACTGTAAATATTGCCAAATGCTCCGTGATGACGTTCCACAGGAAGAACGATCAGTTGATCTTCGATTACATTATCGATAAGGTTGCGCTACAGAGTCAATGCAGTCTATGATCTGGGTGTAATTCTTGACCACAAACTGTCCTTAAATTCTCATATGACCAACATAATCGCGAATGCAAATCGCCAGTTGGGATTCATTTCGAAGATTTCACGGGATTTCACGCATCTGTACTGTCTAAATTCCCTATACTGCACATTGGTCAGACCAATCCTTGAGTTTGTCTTGCCGGTTTGGAATCCGCATCACCTAACTTGGTGTTTAAAATTGGAAAGAGTACAGAAAATGTTCGTAGGCTTAGCGCTTAGAAACTTGTCTTGGCGTGATCCGCAAAATTTATCACCGTATCCAGCTGCTCAATTTTGACACATTAGAATGTCGTCGTAGTATCCAGCAAGCTACTACCTTGGTGAAAATTTTAAATGGAGAATGTGATGCGCCTGAATTGCTGTCCCGCTTAGATTTCCGAGTAGCGAGGAGAACACGAGATACATCATTATTATTGTCGAGGTTCCATCAGACATCTTTTGGATTCCATGAACTACTGTCTTTAATGATTGAAACCTTTTCTCGTGCTAATTGTGCCTTTCAGTTTGGTGACTCCTCAAAAATATTTACAAGCAATGTAAGAAGATTGTGTTTACTGTGATTATTATATGTATTTGTAATAAGAAGTCTGACATGTAATTTTACTTAATTTTGTATATTTAACCTTACGAAAAGATAGTAGTTTTTACGCCCATTAGAGGGTGGGTGTAGGAGGAGGCCAACTCGAACAGACTGTTTCTCACCCAAATCATTTGAACTATAATGTGCGATGATAAATAAATAAATAACTATCCCATGTGCTATGGGATTCCCAATACACACGATACAATTATGCGTAGAGTGCACGATACAATCTATGCTAAAAAGTTACAAACATTTTTTTTGAAAATTAGTCAATTGAATGGTTTAATATTCATCCTACGTGCGGGGCCCCCAAAATCGCGGGGTCCCTGGCCCTGGCCTAGTGTGCCCATGCGTAAAGACGGTACTGCTGGTCCTTTACCATTAAGCAACGGAAACCAATGATATCTCACCACCATCGACAGGTTGTCCCATCGTTCGGAAGCACTACCTACTCCGGACATGCCAGCGCCTACACCGAGCAAAATTTAGATTGAATTTCCATAAAAACGTCTTATGACTTTCAGACATAAGGATTTTAAATGGATTTTATAAGTCTGTCTTATGATTTGGAGGGGAAATTTTGCAAATCCATCTCTTATTATTTTCATAAGAGAGTCTTATGAAATTTATGAAAATGTTCGAATGAACGCCATAGGTTCCCATTTATGAAAATTGCTGACATTTATAAGCAGAAAACAAAGTAGAAATAATGATTTCCATAGAACAGTCTTATGAAATTCATCACAATGTTCGAATGAATGTCATAAGTTTATTATTTATGGGTATTATTGTGCATTTATATAAAAAATAGAACATGGCTGACTCGAGCATTATTAGTAGACAAAAAATCAACAGTAAAAATCAATCTTGAGAGGATATTATGTTTTACACCAACCGACATAACCCCACAAAATGAGCCGGATGAACTTCGTTTGACAATTCTTGTTTGTTTACATGGGAGTTACGTGAGTTTGAATGTAGCAGATGGACACCCGTTGCACTCGAACTCGCGCAACTGACAAAGTAAACAAATCACCGTAATTGTCAAACATGAACGTCATTCATCATGAGTTCATTCGTGTGGTCGTCTTATAAAACTTAATTCGGGACAAATGAACCGCCAAGTGTAGATCCCTTCAGAAGATTGAATAGAAAACTCTCATTAAATATTAAAATTTGTGCATAATGAGCAATGCTTCGTCAATATTTCTTGGGAAGCTGGGCTTAGACAACTGGGAAACTGGACTTGACAACTGAATGATAATGATTTTTTTTTTTTTTTTCAATTCGTTTATTTGATAAGGCAGGTTTGCGTTAGCTTAACGGTGCCAATTTTGTTTTGTTTCACATTTTAAATTACTTAAAACTAGGGGCTTACATATTGATTTTTGAAATTAAACTAAGGCTAATTTATAGCTATACATATACACAAGGGGGTAGTATAATTTTCGTAAGATTAGAGGGGTCATTTAGTTTTTATGGCAATACGGTTTGACATTTTTAGCAATGAGATTATTGGAGCAAATAATGTTTAACTAAGGGGGAAAATTTTTACGACTATCTTAAAAGTAGAAATAATTAGAGGGCGTGATTAAATTTTGTAAAGATTCGGAGACATTAATTAGAGTTATTTTATGTGGTAGTAGAGTTGGGCATTTTCAACGAGATCATATAATATAATAGTTAAAACTAGAAAAGGCAAGAAGAGCTAAATGCTTCATGAAGATATTTGGGGGGGGGGGGGGGAAGGGGTGTTACTTCTGTGTATAAGAGTCAGGGGAAGTAGGGTGGACAAACATGGCAGGGGGAGAACATTATTTCAGTTTCAGACTTCGGGAGATCAACGGATGGATTACAGAATCAGGGTGGTCTTCATCAGGAAGAATCATGTACTGGGACGCCGGGTGGTCGTTCTCGAGATGGCAGGGGTTTCTCCAGACGATTTCGTAGTGCGGCTCAGATGTTGATCGGCTACATTTCGAGTTGTGCGTGTGATGTTCGTGCTTTAGGTCCCGTGTTTGTTGGCTCATTCGACAGGGATGTTTTGTGTCGCCTTGGAGTCGCATCAAACCATCGTGGGTGTATGGTACAGGTGGAAGAGAGCGCTTCTGAGAATGATAAGGAAAAGGGGCAGTTAAAGTTGGATATTGATGGTTTTTATGAAGGTGTATATAAGGGACATATAGAGGACATCGCGGCTTGCCAACACATCTCGAACCGGGACGTTGGGTGGTCTTCCTCGGGCCCGGAGGGTATCCATAAGCCGAGACCTGGCGGAACTGTACTCGGTGCACGCCCAGACTATGTGCTCTATATCGTGATAACCGTCGCCACAAGCGCAGATACCACTCTCCACGAGCCCAATACGTCGGAGATGTGCATCCAGCGTGTAATGGTTCGCCATGAGTCGGGACATCACACGAATGAAGTCACGACCCACATCCATCCCCTTGAACCAAGGTTTCGTCGATACCTTAGGGACTATCGAATGTAGCCACCTTCCTAGCTCCCCATTGCTCCACGAGGTTTGCCAACTTTCGAGGGTTCTCTGATGAGTAATACTGAAAAATTCGTTGAAGCAAATTGGTCTTTCAAAAACGTCACCTTCAATAGCACCCACCTTAGCTAAGGAGTCCGCTTTCTCATTGCCCGGAATGGAGCAATGAGAAGGGACCCACACCAAGGTAATCTGGAAAGATTTGTCAGATAAAGCACTCAGTAGCTCCCGTATTTTCCCCAAAAAATACGAGGAATGCTTTCCATGTTTCATCGAGCGAATAGCGTCAATAGAACTCAGACTATCCGAGACGATGAAGTAATGGTCTGCGGGTAATGTGTCAATGACTCCAAGGGTATACTGAATAGCAGCTAGTTCTGCGGCGTAAACTGAAGCAGGGTCACTGAGTTTGTAGGAGGCGGTGAACTTTTGATTGAAAATACCGAAGCCAGTGGACCCTTCGAGGTTTGATCCGTCAGTATAAAACATCTTAGAACAGTCGACTTCTCGGAATTTATTATAAAAAATATTTGGAACCACTTGTGGGCGAATATGGTCCGGAATTCCAATAATCTCATCTTTCATGGATGTGTCGAAGAAAGCAGTAGATTCAGAAGTATTTATGAAATGCACACGGTTGGGATTGTAAGAAGAAGGATTAATATTTTGCGCCATGTAGTCAAAGTACAGGGACATAAAACGGGTCTGAGAATTGAGCTCAACAAGCCTTTCGAAATTTTCAATCACCAACGGGTTCAAGATATCGCATCGAATGAGCAATCGATATGAGAGTTCCCAAAATCGATTTTTCAGCGGGAGAACGCCCGACAGGACTTCGAGACTCATCGTATGGGTCGACTGCATGCACCCTAAGGCGATACGCAAACAACGATACTGAATTCTTTCGAGTTTGATGAAATGTATGTTCGCGGCGGATCGAAAGCAGAAGCATCCGTATTCCAGTACCGACAGTATCGTTGTTTGATACAACCTAATTAGGTCTCCTGGGTGGGCACCCCACCACGTTCCGGTTATTGTACGAAGAAAGTTGATCCTTTGCTGGCATTTCTGTTTCAGATACCGAATATGGCATCCCCAAGTACCTTTCGAGTCGAACCAGACCCCTAGATATTTTACTGTGAAGACCTGAGCTATAGTTTGACCCATTAATAGAAGCTGTAGTTGTGCTGGTTCACGCTTCCTAGAAAATACAACTAGCTCAGTTTTCTCCGTGGAGAATTCGATACCCAGCTTAATAGCCCATGCAGACAAATTGTCCAAGGTATTCTGTAATGGTCCTTGTAGATCGACAGCTTTGGGTCCTGTAACAGACACCACGCCATCGTCTGCAAGTTGTCTTAACGTGCAGGAATTGTCAAGACATTCATCAATGTCGTTGACGTAGAAATTGTATAACAGGGGGCTTAGACATGAGCCCTGGGGAAGGCCCATGTAGCTAAATCGTGATGTCGATAAGTCACCATGCGAAAAATGCATGTGCTTTTCCGACAACAAGTTTAGTAAAAAGTTGTTTAAAGTCGCTGAAAGACCATGCTGGTGCAGCTTCTCTGAAAGAATGTTGATAGAAACTGAATCAAAAGCCCCCTTTATATCTAGGAACACTGATGCCATCTGCTCTTTACTAGCATAGGCCATTTGAATTTCGGTTGAGAGCAACGCAAGACAATCGTTCGTCCCTTTGCCTTTGCGAAAGCCAAATTGTGTATCTGACAGTAAGCCATTTGCTTCGACCCAATTGTCGAGGCGGGATAGGATCATTTTCTCGAACAACTTCCGGATACAAGATAGCATTGCGATCGGTCGATACGAATTGTGGTCGGAGGCTGGTTTTCCTGGTTTTTGGATGGCGATGACCTTCACTTGCCTCCAATCGTGTGGGACAATGTTAGCCTCAAGAAACTTATTAAATAAGTTCAACAAGCGTCTCTTGGCAGAGTCTGGCAGATTTTTCAACAAGTTGAATTTGATTCTGTCTGGCCCTGGAGCTTTATTGTTACACGACAAGAGAGCAAGTGAGAACTCTACCATCGAAAAAGGTGTTTCGTTCGCGTTATCGTGACGGGACGCGGCGCGGTAGATCTTCTGTGCCGGGGCGGAATCCGGACAAACCTTCTTGGCGAAATCGAATATCCAACGGTTTGAATATTCCACGCTCTCATTAGTACTGTTTCGATTTCGCATACGTCGGGCTGTTCCCCAAAGAGTGCTCATCGATGTTTCTCTCGTTAATCCGTCGACGAACCGGCGCCAATAACCGCGTTTTTTGGCTTTCATCAAACTCTTCATTCGCTTGTCTAACGTCGCGTACTGTCGAAAACTAGCGGGTAACCCGTCGTTCCGGAAGGTCTTAAACGCGGCGGCCTTCTCTGCGTACACGTCTGAGCACTCTTTATCCCACCAGGGATTGGGAGAACGTTTTTGTACGTTCGCGCCGGGTACTGGCTTAGTCTGAGCTTGATTCGCGCTGTCGAGAATCAAGCCAGCCAAAAAGCTGTACTCTTCCTCCGGAGGAAGTTCTTGAGTAGATTCGATGTTGTCGGATATCGCGGCAGCATAGCTCTTCCAATCGATATTTCGTGTGAGGTCATACGAAATATTGATTGTTTCCAATGGCCTTGAGCCGTTATTGATTGAGACTACGATCGGCAGATGGTCGCTACCGTGGGGATCAGGGATTACCTTCCACGCGCATTCTAACTTTAGCGAGGTCGAGCAAAGGGATAAATCTAATGCGCTTGGGCGCGCTGGTGGGGGAGGAATCCGTGTCATTTCACCCGTGTTTAGAATTGTCATGTTGAAGTTGTCGCAAATATTGTGAATTAAAGAGGAACGGTTATCATCATAAAGGCAACCCCATTCCGTACCGTGAGAGTTAAAGTCGCCTAAAACTAGTCGCGGTGCAGGCAGGGATTCTATGATGTCATGTAGCCGGCGATGCCCAATCGCGGTATTGGGGGGAATATATATGGAAGCTATGCAAAGATCTTTGCCTTTGGTTGTTACTTGACAAGCGACAACTTCAATACCTGTTATCGAGGGAAGGTTAATTCTGTAGAAGGAATAGCGCTTTTTGATCCCCAAAAGCACTCCTCCATAGGGGGTGTCTCGATCCAGGCGAATAATATTAAAGTCGTGGAAGTTGAGATCTATGTCGGAAGTTAACCAAGTTTCACATAATGCAAATGCATCGCAACTCAAATTATTTATTAAAATTTTGAAGGAATCGATTTTCGGGATGATACTTCTGCAATTCCACTGTAGAACAGTGATCAAATCCGTGACCTCGTTCGATGAGTTAGCCATCGAAGGATACAATCGCTGAAAGGAGGGGCCATTTAGCAGTCAACTGCTTCAAAAATGTTCTTACTGTAGGGAGAAAAGCTAACATAAGACTTTTAATAGGATCAGTTATATTGAAAGTTTTTATTATCCAGTCCACAATGTCCGAGAGTTTGATAATTCCAGTGCCGCGATTATTCTCGAACTGAAACAGAGGAACACTTGGGATTTTTGATGTTCCGGGAAGTGCTGGGAACTCCTTCTCTGAGTTTAATCCTCCGAGACCAGGAGCTAATTGCTTCGGTTTGGTTGCAACACTTCCAATAGATGTGACTTTCTGAGTCCCGTCAAGGGATACCTTCTGGCCTTTACAACGAACTTTAGGAGAGGAAATGTTCCTCCTCTTCCTATAACTTCTAGGCGCCCTAGTAGATGTTCCCTCTTGTGGGTCATCAGCCTCGCCCTCGTTAGGAGGCAAGTGAGTATAGATGTTTGTTGAGGTTGGTGGTGTAGCTTTCTTTAGCATTTCTGCGAAAGAACGTTCGGATCGTCCAGCAAGGGAACGTTTTAGTTTATCCCCGCGTAGTTTGTACGCGGGACATGCCGAGATATCATGCAGATTCTCTGCACAGTAAGGACACTTCTCAGCATTCTTACTGCACGAATCATCTAGATGATTCTCCCCGCATTTTCCACAGCGGGCCTTATTGCTACAATGGGTGGCTGTGTGACCCAATTGTTTACACTTTGTGCAATTCATGACCCGCGGCACAAACAGACGCACAGGCAGACGAACCTTGTGCAAGAGGACGTAATTTGGCAAAGCGGTACCAGCGAAGGTCAACCGATAAGAGTTTGATTGGGGGTACGTTTTTGAACCATCCCCCGCAACTACTACTGAGTGCAAACGCTTGCACTCGAGTATTTTCACTGGCTGAAGTAAGCGGTCTCTGAAACGGCCAACCCCGTACTGCAGCAGATCCTCGCATGTCAAACTGTCATCGGTGACAACGCCTTCAGACTGTACTTTCACAGCTGGAATATACACGTGATAGTCCTTCGTAAAGTGCTCGCAGCAAGCAATATCGTTTGCCTGCTTTGAGTTAGTCAGCACGACCCTCAGCCTGTCTGAGCGGACCTTTCTTATTTCGATCACAGCCGAAAACCGTTCCGTCAGGTCTTTTGAAATCTGTAATAGATTCAGCGATTTTGTTTTGGGCCGAAAGAAGACCACAAAGGGACCGGTCGAGAGCTCTGGATATTGTTTGGGTCGGGGGAGAGCCTTAGGAGTCGACTCGATCTCCATTTGGCCATCCGGGGAGGAAGCCATCGACACCGTCAACGCACGGGGTCAGCACCCGCGCAGACGGGAAAAAGCCGTAAATGTATCAAAAAGGTAGATTTCACTTATCTGTATACTCGTTTCCCACGACGCACCAGTCCAGCTTAAATAGCTGGTTATTGTTCAATCCTCGCTTTACGAACAAAAGGTTGAGGAATGTGGCCTAACGGTTAACACACGCACAAAAGAAAATAAAAGTCCAAACCTCGAAGAGGCAGAGAATGGCAAAATAACCTTGAACGCGGATTACTGCACTGTTCTTTTTCCAACAGACCGAAAACAAAACACTTCTATCTCGATCGAGCGATGCGTAGAGACTGAATGATAATGATTGTTATTTCTCAAATGATTTTGATAATTATAAAATACGCGTCAGACACTAATAATATGCACAACTTATTTCATGTCAAATAATTGGATATCTTCTTTAAAAATCATAACCATGGAAACTGATTTAATGCTCATAGTAATTTATTGAATAACATAAAGAACAATTATTAAAAATTTGGTTGCAATTTGACTAAAAATCACATTTCTTTTGTTTCAAACAGCGGTAACCAAAAAGTGCTGGCCTGAAACTATTAGCTTCTGGTTGGCCGTCAAGGCCAGTACTGAATTCATAAGAAACAATTATGAACTTTTCACAAAAGTGACGTTTATGAAAAACAAAATATAATTTTATAGAATCAATAACAGATCTCATATGGGTTTCATGAGAAAAACTTATGAAATTCTTTAACGCATATATTGGAGCGAAGTCATAAGACTGTTTTATGAAATACATTATTTGTACGTCTATGGAGTGCATGAATAAAGATAAATGAATTCATAAGCCTGCATATGACATTCTAAAGCGTTCAATGGCATCGTCAGAAGGCTGGTTCATATGCCGAGACTTATAGCGGCCCTTACACGTTCAATATTTTTGTCAATACTAGAGAGTATTGACAAAAGTATTGTACGTGTAATGGAAAATTTTTTATTGACGATGTGGATTTCAAACGGGACTGAAATATTGTAACAATACCGTCAATACTGGTATTGACAAAAATATTGAACGTGTAAGGGCCGCTTATGAAATTCTCAGATGCTTTTTGCTCGGTGTACCACCTCTCACAAGCTTGTTTCCGGGTAAATGTCCCATTTTGGTCTACTAACATCACCACGGACCAAGGACGCCAGTTCTTATCGGCCCTCTTCATAGAATTGGTTCGAACAGATTCAATTTGCAGCCGCGCTCCACCTTCCTTCAAATGCGCTACAATATTAATTGAGAATCCGAAAATCACCCGAGAGAACCGCTGAATTTTTTCCGATTAATACCAGTCAGCGAAAACGGGAGAAAAAAGTTCGAAACGAAGGATAATTTTCATTTTGTTAGATTCAATTTTCCGTTTTACTGCTTACGAAAGCAATTAAAATTAAAAATTCTATCCATTTGCTGAATCTACCGCGAAGCTTTCCCCCGGGAATGGGGTCTTTTTCATCCGAGTAGCGCGGGTTCAGCTAGAACATACATCGGCACACAAGAACTGTGTGCGCTTCTTTGTATCCCACCGTCAGTAACAACTCTTGACAGACCCTGATGGTAGTATCTCGGAATCAGGTATACATTTTCGAAAGCATCGCTTCGGCGATAGACGGGAGATACCGAAACATCCAGGTTGAAAATTATATTCTGTACCTCCGGGGGGGGGGGGGGGGGGGGGGGGTTTGTCCTGGTTACGAGGGGAGGGAAAAAAGCTGCACCAGTGTACTAATGACTAATCTTCTGTGGGAATGTAAAATTTTCAATTCAGATTACTATTCAATTTCGCCACATTTCACGTACGAATGGAAGATTGAGTTTCTCGTTACAGTCATACCCCTGGGGTATGTTCGAGATTGAGCTACCATTTGCATCACGATAGGATGGTTGGTAGCGGGAAAGTGAATACTGCTACTGGAGCTGGTACCTACGCTTGATGTTCGGTGTTAGTAATTACAAGCACTGGATACTGTAATTCAGCATAAATTTGGTTATGACTTCTAGAGTAGAATTTGTTCGGATGCCGTTTACTTTAATTTAAAACCGTAGGTTAACTTTACTCGTATATCATGATGTAGTAAATCACTGAAGGACTGGTTAACCAAAAGGGCGTTCAAATCTGAAAATGACATTTTTATTGAGCCTTCTTTTTCAACTGATTCCTTAAAAATGGGGCAAACATTTAAAACAAGCAAGTCATTAGCAGCATAAAAAAGCTTCGCTTTACTCCAAATTATTTACCAGTGCCAGCGAAGGCTAAATGACCAAAAGTTAGACCAGCGAAATTGTCGTAAATATTATAGTGTTGGAACGAGGCGAATGCATTTCCAATTCAGATAGTTTGCAGCGCTAAAAAAATTAAACGTTTTTCCAATCTTCTGCAGCAATCTCGACCCACTTTTACGTATGCCAATTTTCGCAGAAACCATAAACATTAAATTATAGGACTTTTATGTGTCTCCTCAGCTCGTCGGTTTTATATTCAATCCCTGCTGGCGGTTCTTTCACTGAGAATAGATTTACGACCTTGAATAAATTTAACTCCTTTTTCCGTTCATTCCGACGCTAGTAGTGCCGCACGGAAGATGGGCCAAAATACTGGACCTCTGCACCCCCGCTGTAGACAATTTTGTTGGGACCGGGGGAATTCGCTCCCGAGGGAACCGAGCGGGAGAAGCAACAAATTAAAAAAAACCGAAAACTATAAACCACTTTAGTGAAAATACAACAGAAAGCGAAAAATCCGACTCTCCAACCCGTTTAGCTTCTTCTTATTGGATTGCTTCTTGGTTCGACCTGCAGCTGCCAGCCAGCTGCAGCAACCAGCAGGCAACGGCAACGAGCGGGAAAACTTTACCATCGTCTTGCATTCATCGTTCGCTCTGTAGCACACCGAGTGTCCATTCAGCGAACTGGGAAATCCTTTCAGCACTGTCTGCACTGTGCATAGTGCGCGCCAAACCGTATTCCGGTTCTTTCATCGCCGCGCCAGGGGAAAGATTTACAATTTAGATCAGTTTTCCATTGGCTCTCGAATTGCGAATGCAAGGATCAAGCCAACGGGAATGCCGATTGATATCGGAAATCCGAGGGACACCGTGCGCGGTATGCAGGTGGGAATTTCCCATAAATCGGTGCACAATGTCCCTACCCCAGATAAGATGTTTTGTCAATGCTGGTGCATAACTTGATTAACGAAGGTATTAGCAAAGGCAGCCTGCAGGAATGAAAAAAACCTCGAAGAATCGACTGTATGGTAATTGAGTGTTCTAGTCCGTCCATAACGTGTAGGTAGTGGCGTTAGTAGAATTAAAGAAAGTGTTTGGTTGATAATTGGTAACAGCTCAAAAATGAAAAAAAAACGAATAATTTTAATAGCGATGCATCCATTTTGTTGAAAATAAGAAGTTTGAAATCAGGCATCAGAACTTAATGACTCAGATGGCACGTTCATCATATTATACGGAAATATGTGTTTTGACACACAATGTCCTAAAACTCTCTACTGATCAAAGTTTTACTTTATTTAAAAAGACTGTACACTGATAGAATATATTCGTAAATCGCTAGGAATTAGTTTCGTACAGACAATTTTCATTGAATATATGAATTTTTCGTACATATGATGAATCCTTCCTAGTTCAATTGAAACACTTTTATTTTTTATTACGAGTTTTTCGTGAAAACCACGATACGACTTTCGTTGGCTTATTACGAAACAGCTTCATTTGGCAAACGAATTGTTCACTGATATTTACGAATATATTTACAATATTTACGAGCACCATTCGTCAAACCGTCAACGTCAAAAGAGCTTCAATAGAGGTAGAATATGGAGTCATTGTTGCTATACGTAAGATATATGTTGACGACGGTTTCGGTCTGACAATGTAGTAGCCGTATCCGTGTGCGCCGATTTCAGGTAGATTTCCTGAACCTATTTTGCTTCCAGTTGATCCGAAATCCAGAGCAGTACAGATTCAGTCGTGCCAACACGAACTGTTCGTTAGTTTTGTATGAATAAGTTTGAGTTTTTCTCTGCCGGAGCAATGTCAAAATAATATGCTATTAAATATGAAAACTTCTCTTAATGAACGAAATGAATTCGTGCGACCAACGAAATCGTTCGTAATATTCACAAACGTTTATTAAAATAAACAAAACATTTCGTTTCATGCTCGAAAAATAATGTCGTTATCCACGTTAACATTCGTGCATTAAATGTGTAAAATTTACGGAAGCTTTCGTTCACCAAGCGGCCATTCTTGTTCATGAAATGAACGAAACCTGCTATTTACAATGCACTAAAATACCTCGTTGCAGAAAACGACGAATGAACTAGTGCATTGCATAGTCAATTTCAGTACGAATTTGAACTCAAAGTTTCAGGAATCCGTAGCTTGTAACCCGGACCGACTATCTAACAAAACCAATCTTGCCCCTTAGATTGCTCCTAAGCAGACAATTTCTGACACAGGTCTCAACAACACAGTAAGGACTGCTGTCTCCATCATAATAATATTCTGGGAGGCCTTCCGAAACCGGAAGCCTCCCGCTCGTCCATTCAGCTCGATCAGGTGTAACAGTCTCGAATGGAATATCGAAGACCTGCATAAATGACATGTAAGTCTGTGAGAGACTTGATATGCAGGTGATCCGTGATCCGGGATTTTATGGTCACCCGAAAAATACATATAGAGATAATGTATCCACAAGGCACTACGTGGTACCTTCTTTTTAATGCGCACGTGTGTCCCTTTTACAAAATTTCCCTGACCCGTTTATAGAACGCAGATTGACCTTGGCCCTAACCAGTTTCTTCGAATCCCTTTCATTTAGGAAGCCGTCTACTAGCAGGGACCACAGAAGGGGCGAAAGCACTCCTCTTTGAGGATAGCCTCTAGTGGTTCGCATGGTTATCATCTCACCTCCCAGCGATACTGTCAGAGTTCGGCAGCACAGCATTTCCATAATTCATTCGACAATGGAACATTTTGATTCAGCAGCACGTTGAATCGATTCAACGGCAGTATTGTCGAAGGTTTCCTTAATACCGATACAGAGGGTCCTTTATTTCGCAACCGTTTCGACAGTATTACATGTAAGTAGGGGTTCTTGTTTGCCTGGTGGACCCTTCTTTTCAGGGCGGCCTAGGTGCTTCCATCAGAATTTCGGATCTTCGTATGTAAACAAACAAAAAAGTAAACAAACAAATAATTACCATGTATTTTTCCTCAACTCAACGGTTGCTTCCGACCGACCGGGACTACAATGGCCGTGTGGTCCTGTGGTCGTTGGCTGCTGCGACAGCGGTCCTTAACAATTGGCCAGGGAGGTGAGCTTTGCTCCTTTGTCGGAACCTCCCTAGCGACGGTGGTGACGAATCATCTGATGATACGTAGGGGTTAGATATTTTTAACATAGAGTGTGTATGCGAAGCTTGAAAGAAATCGGTTAAGTAGTTTTTGAATGGCAAGTAACATCGCAAATCATTCTACAAAAAGCTGCGTTACCGAGTCGTTTGTCGTTATTTTTGCATAGAAGAATTACACCTTGTTATTGAAATGATACACTATAATATACAAAAGTTTTAATAAATTCGCAAAGTTCTAAAAAAATTAGCAAAAATGTGTTTTTTCTTTCAGGCTGAAACCTTTACCCCCCCCCCCCCCCCCCTCCCTTTAAGTTAATTGTCTATAAATAAAAACTCGCTCATCGAAAAATTGCATACAATTCAATATTTGCTAAATTTTTTTTAGAGAATGCGTTGAGTTTATACAAAAACTCAATGTGATTAACAACGACGAACATATTTTTGGAAAGCAGAAAATGATGAAAAATGACGCTTTGCGTTTGTCTCTAGCAGGTCAGGATCGGGTTTTATGACCATTTTTGTTGTATTATCAATTGTATAAATTGCCTCTACGCAATAATAAAGATTTCAAAATATTTCAGGCTAGTGGCTATTAATGATGTATATTTGAGTTGTATAAGAGGACTCGCTCTGGAGTTGTGAACTTTCGTAGTGAAGAAAAGTGAGATTAATGCGCAAAAACCTTTTTTTCGGTCACGATCACATTATTTCGAAACTGTCAAATTTGGATGTTTAGTATCTTTGAAGAATATTACATCGTAAAGCAGCACCTCTTGTAATAAACTAATTCTGGCGGTTAATCCTCCTAGAAGTAATATATAAAGTATTTATTCTTCAAACAGTTCTTATTCGAGATTTAATGGTTTCAGTAATGTTTTCGGAAAAACTTTGGGTAAGGGGCGAGAAAAGTGTAGTGGTAAGTCGACAAGGTACGCAGCTCGCCTTGGTTCGATTCCCAATCCCCGCACATAAGGTTAGAAATTTTTCTATTCTGAAAAAAGAACTGAATGACCCTAGTGACCCTAAGGCCTCTAATTTCGAAATGAATGAAAAAAAAACTTTGTAGAAGACATCCATAACTAATTTTATTGAAGACATGAATACTCCGTGGATTCAGAATATCGGAATATATTGGAATAAATATGAGAGAAAACTTTTTAAAGAAGTAAGTCTGATATTACTGCAATTGATCAATCTCTTCTGCTGTGTAGAAACAATAAAATTCACATTCTATTGAAGGTAATCTCTGAAGCTTATAATAAAAAGTTTTATTGCAAAGAAGTGGTTTGAGGAAATCCCATATATATCGTTTTATATCTTTTGTGTAGCTTTCATAATTTCAACCAAGTTGTTTAAAATGACAAAATCAGCAACTTTGCTAAAGATACCAGGTCCCTAACAATTTTTGAAGAGTTATTTCTCCATATTTACTTCTAGGAGATTTAATCACAAACATCAAAAAACGCGCTTTGTTGTTGAAAGCCTCTTCGAAACATTATAAACGGTATCTATTGGACTGATTTTGTTTTTAAACTTTCACTAAATTATCAAACTTAATATAAAAGCATTTTCAAAAATTCAACGATTTTTATCAACCCCCTCCCAACCAAATTTCTGGCTACGCAATTGATTACATAATATGCTGATTGCGATTTATATGAGAATTTCAAGCGAAGCTGCACTCTAAAACCCGTAACTCCGGAACCGGAGGTCGGAATTTAATGAAATTCAATGGCAGCCTATGGGAACATTGTACCTTTCATTTGAGACTAAGTTTGATCAAATCGGTCAGCTGTCTCCGAGTATTCGATGTGTATTTGTTGGTAACATACACACATACACATACAATGCGGGGAGACGGGCCATCTTGCGAGAGGCACGCACACAGAGGCCGAAGTGCTTGCTTTGCACCCCAGCCAGCGGGCGGAAACGACTATTAGACGGGTGGCCTTAAATGCCCTGCCTAAGAAGGCGATTGTAGGCCAACGGTAATGGAGCTAACCCAGATAAATCTGAATTACTGTGCGGTGTCACAGCAACTGTTGTGAAAGTCTACGACAGAAACAATGTGTGATCATTGCAGCATTTTGGGAAACGCAGTTTTTGTCCGAGCACGGATGCTTCCGGAAGTACTTGCATCGGTTTGGACATGCTTCGTCACCCCTTTGCCCGGAGTGTGTGGACGTGCAAGAGACACCGGAACACGTGGTATTTGAATGCCCTAGGTTCGAAGAAGTTCGTAGGGTTATGCCTGCTGCGACATGGACGATATCATTGAAAAGATGTGCCACGACTAGCATACCTGGAATGCAGTCGACAGAGTGATTACGAATATACTATAGTATACGAGCTGCAGAGGAAGTGACGAAGGGACCAACACAGTAGCGCCATTGGCTAGAAAGCCGCCGTGAAACCACAAAGCGGGATTCGAGAGAAAAAGTTGAGTAGTACGCGATGTTGCACTGGATTCGGGTCGACGGGGTACCAGCGAACCGGACGTCAGGCTTCACCGGAATCGCCAGATCGACCTCGTCACCCTACAAGGTAGTTCGTTAGTAGGCTAGGTCCCCCGCCGGAAACTAGATCGAGTAGATCGGAACGAAGCGGGAAGCTAAATGACTCACGGAAATGAACATCGGTATCGGGAGAAATCTACCGCTCGGTTTCGAGAGAATTTCTCTCGCTGGGGAATTCTCCGTCGGAATAGGCTAGATCCATCATCGGGGACTAGACCGAGTAGTTCGCGAATGAGTAAGGGCGGGAGTTGAATGGCTTATCGGGGCGAAAGCGAAATAGAATGAGAGAGGCCAAAGGGCCTAAAGGAGTTGAGGTGCTAAATGACACCGGGCAAGGAGCCAAAGGGTTCAAGAAATCGAGGTACTTAAACCAAAGAAGAATCGATATCGGGAGAACTTCCTTCGCCGGGGAACTCTCTGCCGACGAAAGCTAGATTCACCGCCGGGGACTAGTCTGAGTAGACCGCAACTACACACCACCAGTCGCGGGTCGTCGGGGCACCAGCAAACCGGACGCCCTGCTCCACCGGAATCGCCGAACGGACCTAAACAGCTGGCTGCTTGTAGGCTGTCGGAGTAGGCTAGGTCCACCGTCGAGGACTAGACCTAGTAGTTTGCGAAGAAATCGGGAACTCAACGAGTAAATGGCGGTGAATGGTGCGAGAAGGGAGTTGCGGTGCTAACTGGTACAAGCGAGCCGAGTTGTGGTGCTGAATGGCACAAGGGAAGCCCAAGGGCTCGGTGAGTTGGACAATCTGAAGTTTGCCACCCAGATTGTCTTCGTAGGGGAGGAGCACTATGTCTCGACGAACGGCCAGCTTTTCGACAGTCTGTGCGGATGGTGGAGAACTGGTGGTGTACCGAGGAGTGGTGCTGTAACTCTACTGAAGGAACTAACTACTAAGTAGTTGAGTTAAAGTGAAAAACCCCAAACTAATACGTGCCAGTTCTGTGAACAAACGGCACACTACGGATAACCCTACCCAGAAACAGACGAGGAAAGTTTACCTGCAGAAAGAAATGCCAATATCCGAGCTCCAATATCCAACCTGAACCACAAACGGTTGCCAAATTTGTGGCTGCTGTTCAGGCTATAATGACAACTGTAAGAGCTGCGTCAAGTACTTCAAACTTAATAACTAATACCACCAGTGAAGAAGCTACCACCAAAGATGGAGAGTTCACACTCGTGACCCGCCAGAGCAAGAAATCAGGAAGAACATGTGATCGCGAGTATCAAGGCAGTAATCAAGATGACGATACGGGCATAAACAACAGCGAGAGAGACATGGACGACCCCGAAGTTGTCGAGAAGACTCTAAATAAAATTTATTGTTATTTTTTTTATTTGTAAATATATAAGAGACTCACGACTCCTAACGCATTGAGCCGTATCAAATGAACCAATTAAAAAACGTCAGGTGCTAAGATTTTATTTTATCTTTTGTCACTGCATCTTTGGTCATCTCATCCTTCTGCGCACTCACCAAAACTGTTGTTCCACTATGGTAAATTCGACTAGATCTTTAAAGTCTCTGACATTGACTTGGAAACCCTCTGGAGACGTTCTTATGGTGTTATAGTGGAATTAACCGCAAGAAATCTGTCTTAACACGCTTAATCCTCGCGGTAATAGAACAATAAGGACCAAGTCTAATCGAGATACGCTAATTTATCTCAAGCCGAAAAGTTCTGGAAGTTCCGCAGGGTAAACTTTAGCTTCTTTATTAAACATTCAGGTTCATTGCCTTCGGCCAAATATTCATTGAGCGCATTGTCCTAGTCGGCTTCGGTTGGACACCTTTTTCTAACCTCGCCACTGCCAATAAGCCGGGCAAATTCAACAACCACAGTTTTTGTGAAAATTTGAAGGAACAGCTCATGATTCTAAGAAGGAAATACAAAAAATTGATTTTTCAATAAACACATCAATCATGTGACGAGCGTTACAATACGTTATGGCACGAAATGGTTTCTGCTCATGCTGCCGATTGCTATTGGCCGCTATGTCTGAGCTCCTTAAGGGCCCTCATTAGTCAGATTAAAAAAAATCGATATTTTTCTTTGTTTTATTAGTTAGAGTTATTATCTGAGAATATTTTTTCCAAGTTTTAGGGTATAGCTGATTAACATCTCATCCCAGTAAGTTTTTTTAATATGATTTTTTTCCTTCTCAAATCTTTAAAGTCCCATTATATTTTCGTGCAGAATCCTTCAGAAAATGAGTTTTTGTTTCAGGTAAACATTACAGGCTAAATCTTGCATGGAGTTTGAGTTGTCCGCGCGAGATTTTTTATAAATCCAAGCATTTTTTGTGCGGTAGGTTCAAAAATACATAGAGAAAAATTTGGTTCTCTTATTTTCATGTTTAAAAATCCCAAAAAAAACACCTTTTTATGAGACGCTAATGAGGGACCTCCTTAAGTTAGACATAATAAAGGAAAAATATTGCTTTTATTCATGGAGTCAAACTAGCTTAGAAGTTATAAATCTATTGGGGGGTCGAATAACTGTGCGGTTTAACGACACATTCGGTCTATTGACTCATTCGATCTAACGGCATTCGACCTCATTACCCGACACCATTTATTTTTATGTTTCATACTGATTGGAGTTAGAAATACAATTTTCTTATAGCATATGATTCTAAGTGCCATTCATAGTCAAAAAATTTCCAACATGTAGCCAGCTTCAAGATTAATTTCCTTAAAAAACTTAAATCGAGCACGGAAACAAATCCTTTAACGTTTTCATGAATAAAAAATCATGAAACTAAATTTTTTGTCATCCTTAGAAGTCATGATAATGGCTCATCATATCATGATGAAAAAGACGAATATCATGAACTATAACAAGCACTCCCATGATTACTGATCATGGTCGCTACTTGTGTAACACATACCGGCAATGTTTGCCATGTGAGAGCCTGTTTGCCGCTATTTGGGGGTATTCATTCAACTGTTTTCCTTCAGGACATCATGAAGATAGTCAAATTATCGTGAGGTTTTAGCACTAATTTACGGAAAAAATACAGCATACTTTATTTAAAAATTACGAAAGTTCTCATGGTGTTATGTGATATATAGAAGTGAAAATTTTCTCGCATACCAAATAGGAAATAAATACGCCATAAGTTCCCGAACCAGTCAACGGAGTAAAAATAGCAACAGTATTTAGATTATATCTATCCTATGCTGGTGGTGCAGAAGCTAAAGCATTGATCTCAAAAGGCCCTTCATTGAGGGAATATTACCAGTACGATCAGCACTACACCGCAGCTGTCCAATAGCGCGTTAGAAATCGGTTGCGAAAGCTGACAATGACTATTATTAATAATGGCCAATTTCCCAATTAATTTGAAAATAAAGAAAATAAAATATTCGAGTATTGCTTTTTTGCGCAGAATAATAAGTACATTAGGATCTCCTCAATAATGACAGATTTGTTTAAACACGAAGAACAATTCTAATATGCTCAAACTGCAGTTATTCGTTGCATCATGCATAATTTATCATACGATGCTCAATCATTTTCAACATAATTGGAGATTTTAAGATCTATTCACTAGGAATCTGACACGGTTTTTGAGCAAAAACTCTGGTGAATGAATGCGTCGCTTTGAAATTAAGGCTTTTGCATGAAAACTCTGCCAATTTAGTAATAAAAATTGTGAGAGATTAATCAACTTTAGTAAATAAATTATAATTGGATTGATAAATCCATAATTTGTTTTAAATTTCATAAAATAAATTGACAATTTTCAGAAAATTGGGTCATGTTACCTGGAATCAGAATCGTCATTAAAACGCCTGAAATTATACTCGTCGACGAAAAAAGAGTAACGCATATACTGCGTTACGGACAAATAGTTCATGATATGATGCACAGAAATCATGATGTATTTTCATAACATGAAAAAACACTATATTCCGAAAATCATGAGTCAGTTTTCTCATTTCGAGGAACGGATTTGTTCCCGTGAGGTTTCTTGATATCGTGGTATAGATACAGATCGGAGAATCGCTTATAAGCGTATGTTAGGATAAAATAATCACTTAAAAGATTTAAGAATCTGAAAGTTTGTCCCGTGTTTGGAAAGCACTTGGTCTCCCAGTTTCCGAAATATCTACTATTGTAAACTGAAGAACTTTTGATATTTTTGTTATAACAAGACTCGTTATCAATTCCGCCCAGCTTATTCAACGATTTTAATGAATCAACGAATTTTGGCGCGATGACATTGGGAAGTTTTTGAGACTTATCTAACATTTCGATTACAAACCCACCTTAACCATACACCAAAAAAAATCTGAATTTTATCGTTGACGTAATTGCAAACATGACACAATTCAACAAACTGTACTTTGCGACATGATGGAACATTACCGTGTTCCGTTTAATTTTACATGAAACATATGCTTTACATGCGCAATTACATAAAATTACACTTCCTACCATTCAGAACAAACGCTGTATGTGGAGTAAAATTACATGATTTACGAAATTAAACGTCATGTAAAATTAAAATCAAACTTAAAACGAAGTCATTTTTGATGCTCGTATATGTCAGGGTCAGGAGACGTAAATTTACACTATTTTTTCTAGGTGTGCAAATATCTTCAAACTCCACTTCTTTAAAATATGCATCTCGAGGGCATTTCGTCTAAGCGAAAAATGGCAGTTATTTTCTGTCACTTCCATCAAGTGTCCCCAACATGAACCCACTGAAATTTGTGAGCACTGCACGGTAATCACCACTTACCTGACACTCGTAGGTACCGTGATCCCTTCGCTGCACGAACTTGATCTGCAACGTCCACGTGTTGGAACCGGGCGTATGCAGAATCGCGAACCGTTCATCATTGGTGTACATCTGTGCTCCGGAGGACAGGATGTGCCAATCTCGCCGCCGAATCCACGAGATTTGGTTCTGGAAGGAAACAAATGCAAACGAAAAATGGAATGAATCGTACGCCAAATCATTTTTATTTTGCGGAATATAAATGTAGAATAATGTTTTGGATATGAGAGCCGTTGGCAGCTCGGAAAATTCAGAGTGATAAATCTGTACTTTCAAGTAGGTAATAAATTTGAGTTATTTGGCTGGTTGAGAGCGAAACATAACAGTTACTACGTGTGAGAAAAAATGATTGTGGTTCGATTCGGCTATAAAATAGAAAGTAAGATAAGCAATAATCGTGCGGAAGGAGGAATTTTAAATGATAAATGTTATATGATGATAAATGATAAATCATTACTCAAAGTCTGACGAAATCTACAGTATAGATAGCACATTTAAAAAAATATACGTATTATAAGAACAATGTTGATGTGTGCTGCATCCGGGTGTAGCTATCCATCAACATCTAGAATCCTTTTATTGAATTGAGAATGACGGATAAAAATTTTTTTACAAATAGTGCGCGCATGATGTTATATTATAACAGAGATTTGCAATAAAATAAACCAATAAAGTTGTAACGAAGCACCACAAACTATATGAAGCCTTTAAAGTTAATTAGAATCACAATTATTCAAATGAATGACAATCCGCTTAAACATGGCATAATAACTCACAGCTGCATTAATTTTAATTGATGCCACTTCGGAGAGAACAGCCGTTTCATATAACAATGGCTGCGTGACTCCGCTCATTAACCAATAAGTCGCATTTGTAGTGGAAAACTGGCCTGACAATCAAACAACTGACAACTCGAGCAAGCACTTATGTGAATTCTTTGATCATATTTTTTCTTCACATTCTCGTGAATCTCGAACCGCATTCATTCGCATTGCGTCGTTCAGCCACCGACCACCACCACCACCACCGTTTCGATGCCAATGGGGAAAACATTGGAAAATTTATGTTAGCCCCCCGTTCTTCCCTGGGTAACCCTGTGAAACAATTCATTCCTCAGAAGGCAATTTTTTACAAGACATACGGTCCGATGTATACGACTTCCAGGATCCGCTTCCTGGTGCCACTCTCGAGCATATGTGTGGGGAGAAATTGAGTAATCCGTATGGCTTTATGCGGGTATTTACATGAATTAGTAGCCATAAAAGTGAATAATTTACAACCTTTTGTCTTTGCTTCCTGGGGGGGCCGCCATCTACTTGGGCTGTTTGTGCGCCAAAAGTTACGTTATTTAAGATTTTATGAAGCAGAAAATCGTTATCCCCTTTCGCGTGGATGCTTCAGCAATGGAGAACGGCGTTTCGTCTCCGGAGTGACTGCATGATTGCCTATTTCGCGAGGATTGGAGTACTTGTGGCAAATATTAAAATTTGTGTTCATTTGCGGTGGAAACATTACGGAAAGTCGTTTACATGAGAACCACGGTGTTTTGCTAAACTAATTTGCATTTGATATCCGGTAAGTAAGTGGCACGGTTTTAAAATTTGTCTTGTTTGATTAAGGCTGCACTCAAAATTTTTTATGTTGATTAAGTTGTTCATTTTTTTTGGTTGTGCGGTGTACTGAACCTGTGGGGCGCGAAAATTCTGTGCGAAATTCCGTGCGAAATTCTGCGCGAAATTTCGTGCGAAGTTCCGTGCGAAATTCCGCACGAAATTCCGTACGAAATTCCGCGCGAAATTCCGTACGAAATTTCGCGCGAAATTTCGTGCGAAATTCTTTGTCAAATTTCGTGCGAATTTCTCAGCGAAATTCCGTGCGAAATTCCACGCGAAATTTCACGCGAAATTTCGTGCGGAATTTCGCGTGGAATTCCGTACGGAATTTCGTGCGGAATTTCGTGCGGAATTTCGCGTGGAATTCCGTACGGAATTTCGTGCGGAATTTCGTACGGAATTTCGTGCGGAATTTCGTACGGAATTTCGCGCGGAATTCTGCGCGAACTTTTGTGCGAAATTCTGTGTGAAATTCTGCGCGAAATTTCGTGCGAAATTTCGTGCGAAATTCCGTGCAAAATTCCGTGCGAAATTCCGTGCGGCATTCCACGCGAAATTCCGCGCGAAATTCCTCGCGAAATTCCGCGTGAAATTCCACGCGAAATTTCGCACGAAATTCCGCGCGAAATTCCGTGTAAAATTTCGTGCGAAATTCCGCGAAATTCCGTGCGAAACTCCGCGCGAAATTCAGTACGAAATTCCTTGTCAAATTTCGTGCGAATTTCTCAGCGCAATTCCGTGCGAAATTTCGTGCGAAATTCCATGCGAAATTCCACGCGAAATTTCGTGCGAAATTCAGCGCGAAATTTCGTGCGAAATTCCGTGCGAAATTCCGTGTGAAATTCCGTGTGAAATTTCGCACGAAATTTCGCGCGGAATTTCGCACGGAATTTCGAACGGAATTTCGCACGGAATTTCGAACGGAATTTCGCGTGGAATTTCGCACGGAAATTCGCACGGAATTTGACACGGAATTTCGCGCGGAATTTCGCACGGAATTTCGCACGGAATTTTGCGCAGAATTTCGCACAAAATTTCGCACGGAATTTCGCATGAAATTTCGTACGAAATTTGACACGGAATTTCGCCCGGATTTTCGTACGAAATTTCGCGTGGAATTTCACAAATAATTTCTCAGGGAATTTCGCACGGAATTTCGCGCGGAATTTCACGCGGAATTTCGCACGGAATTTCGCACGAAATTTCACACGGAATTTCGCACAGAATTTCGCGCGAAATTTCGCACGAAATTTCGCGCAGAATTTCGCACGAAATTTCGCACGGAATTTCGCACGGAATTTTGCGCAGAATTTCGCCCAAAATTTCGCACGGAATTTCGCATGAAATTTCGCACGAAATTTGACACGGAATTTCACCCGAATTTTCGTACGAAATTTCGCGTGGAATTTCACAAAGAATTTCTCAGGGAATTTCGCACGGAATTTCCGCGGAATTTCACGCGGAATTTCGCACGAAATTTCACACGGAATTTCGCACAGAATTTCGCGCGAAATTTCGCATGGAATTTCGCACAAAATTTCTCGCGGAATTTCGTGCGAAACTTCGCGTGGAATTTCACACGGAATTTCGCGCGGAATTTCGCACGGAATTTTGCGCGATATTTCGCACGGAATTTCGCATAAAATTTCGCACGGAATTTCGCACGAAATTTTGCACGGATTTCCGCGCAAAATTTCTCGCGGAATTTCGTGCGAAACTTCGCGTGGAATTTCACAAGGAATGTCGCACGGAATTTCGCATAAAATTTCACACAGAATTTCGCACGAAATTTCGCGCGGAATTTCGCACGGAATTTCGCGCGGAATTTCGCACGGAACTTCGCGCAAAATTTCGCACGAAATTTCGCGTGGAATTTCGCACGAAATTTGGCACGAAATTTCGCACGGAATTTCGCTGAGAAATTCGCACGAAATTTGACAAGGAATTTCGCACGAAATTTCGCGCGGAATTTCACGCGAGCGATATTTCGCACGGAATTTCGCATAAAATTTCACACAGAATTTCGCACGAAATTTCGCGCGGAATTTCGCACGGAATTTCGCGCGGAATTTCGCACGGAACTTCGCGCAAAATTTCGCACGAAATTTCGCGTGAAATTTCGCGTGGAATTTCGCACGAAATTTGGCACGGAATTTCGCACGGAATTTCGCTGAGAAATTCGCACGAAATTTGACAAGGAATTTCGCACGGAATTTCGCACGGAATTTCGCACGGAATTTCGCACAGAATTTCGCACGAAATTTCACACGGAATTTCGCACGGAATTTCGCATAAAATTTCGCACGGAATTTCGCATAAAATTTCGCACGGAATTTCGCACTGAATTTCGCACGAAATTTTGCACGGAATTTCGCACGGAATTTCGCGCGGAATTTCACACAGATTCGCACGGAATTTCGCGCGGAATTTCGCATGGAATTTCGCACAAAATTTCTCGCGGAATTTCACACAGAATTTCACGCGGAATTTCGCACGAAATTTCGCACGGAATTTCGCGCGGAATTTCGCACGGAATTTCGCACGGAATTTCGCACGGAATTTCACACAGAATTTCGCACGAAATTTTGCGCGGAATTTCGCTCGGAATTTTGCGCGGAATTTCGCACGGAACTTCGCGCGGAATTTCACGCAGAGTTTCGCACGAAATTTCGCGCTGAATTTCGCACGGAATTTCGCACGGAATTTCGCACGAAATATCGCACGGAATTTCGCACAGAATTTCGCACGAAATTTTGCACGGAATTTCGCACGGAATTTCGCGCGGAATTTCACACAGAATTTCGCACGGAATTTCGCACGAAATTTCGCACGGAATTTCGCTCGGAATTTCGCATGGAATTTCGTACGGAATTTCACACAGAATTTCGTTCGTCACAATTAGATCAATACAACAGTCAAATGTGGTGAGATCGGCGACAGTCTGTTGGCATTTGTATAGGGACCAGTTATAATTAAAGTGTTTAACATCTAGCAGTACAGTCCTACGTCAAAAATTCGTGCAACCTCAATGGGCTATTCCTTGTAAATTTTTCTTTCATTAAAGAAAGCTCTCACCTTTCATACTACCAAACATTTCGGTATTTTCATTACTTCATTCAGATCCTGAGGTGGCCGGAAACAGACCCGTCCTTCATTTCGAAACGTGCGAACACATCGTGTTCAGGTGATGGAATTTCTCTGTCTTCCGATTCTGAGAAAGCTATTAATAACTCCCTAAGGAAGGCTGTTCAGTGTTCATCAAATGACCGGAAATTGAAGTTGTAAATCGGATATTCTCGCTTCACATGTGTATGTGGAAAGATTTTCCACCACCCCTTTTCTCCCCGCATCGTCCTCAATCGACGAACGGACAAAACAAACGCAACATTTTGTCACGTCGTCGTCTTCTCCCTGGCCCGCAAGCAGGATAAAGATATGGGCACTATTTGGAACCTGTCACATTGACTGGGTTGCTTACCCGGTTGGCTCGTTGGTCCCATGTCAAACTGGGACATGTGTTTTATTGAAAATAAATGAAGCATTTAGCAGAATAGCAGCTAGCCCGGTACAGCACGGTAGGAATGTGTCGCTGTCGAGGATTGGATTTGGATACAATGAAGCGGAAATAAACAGTCGTTCTGTATTTTCATTTCTCTCTTTCAAGTTTCTTCCGGAAAACAGGAAGCCAACCGAGTGAGAGCTTGCATCGGTTGAATTGGCGTGAAAAACAAATTGTTGGCACTGTCCACCTTCGTCAATGTGCCAGCGGTTGGAACAAAATTAGTGACATTTTTCACAGGACAATAGAAAAATATAGACAAATATACAGGAAACTGAAGAACATGGTACTTAAATGTTGAGGTTGTGAAATATACCTTGCGATCAAGAAGCGAATTGGTTTGATGATGAAAGGTAATACAATTATGATATTTAAACACGAACTGAAAATGGTTGCAAATGTGTTCTGAAAGATTTATTGTACCTATACCATTTTAATTTCCTAATCTTAAATAGATCATCAAGCTAGACCCGTAACACCTCACCAAACAGACGCCATTCCTACGTATGAAATCTACCATCGCTATTCGCGTCAAATTGCAGCCTTTTATCGCTCATTAGACCAATTTGTCTACAAGCGGGTGGAGAACTGTAGCAATCAGCCGCCGTATTATTACCGGTTCGCGACGTGTCAACTCACACCCTATCCCACCCGACGGACTGCACTCAACCGGACCAAATCAAATCTAACAGTGAAGTGGTTGTCGTCTCGTTTTGCATGTCACACACCCACACACACAGTCTCGATGGCCGGAAAACCCACCACACACAGAATCGAACGCCCGACTTTCCTGGTAAGAGTAGGTAAGCGAGAAGTCGACGAACAACCACGCCGTAACCGATGTCACACTCTTGACTGGGTGGAAAATTAGCATTCAAATACACGAAACAACAACCCCGGGTTGATGGTGTCCATTGTTGCTGGTCGCAATAAAAGTGACAGTGCTAAGGCTCAGGCGATCCGGCAGTCAGCCCCCTTTTCGACAGGGTCGAGTCGCGCTCTTGATTTGAGTGCTTGTTCAGTCGGTATAGTGTACCAGACCGGCAGTAATACTTTAATTCATATTCCGGTGACAGCACTAAAGCACCGTGTTTACAGCTTCTCGAGCGGGCTCTGGAGGGTATGGGTTTAGTTTTATACGGTGGAACGGGAGACGAAAGGCGTTAGGAGGTCGTGGATTCGCTTCGATTTTGAGTAATATGCTTTGGCATCCAGTCTTCTTTTACAAGCATACTGTTGCAACCATAAATGGTGGTTTGGGATTTCTGCGTTATGGTTTGAAAATAAGTCCACAGATCGTGGTCGTCCAATACTTATTTATTCTGGCTTAGAGTTCTCTAAACGAATCCGAAAGTACACGAGTCCACAAGCGCACTTAATCGAAATAGGACTAGTCAGAGTAATTCGGGTTCTGTAAATTCAAAATTCTGGGTTCGGATCGAGAGGTTTACGGCAAGGTGATGGTCTATCGTGTCCGCTGTTCAACGTTGCGTTAGAAGGTGTAATAAGGAGAGCGGGGGATAGACACGAGTGGCACGATCTTCAGGAAGTCCGTCCAGCTTCTTGGCTTCGCCGACGACATTGACATAATAGCATGGAACTTTGAGGCGATGTCGGAAACGTACATCAGGCTGAAAGCTGAAGCCAGCAGGATTGGACTGGCCATCAACGTTTCGAAGACAAAATGCATGAGAGGAAGCGGTTCTAGAGACTACAATGTGGACCTCCCATCCCGAGTTCGGATTGACGGCGATGAAATCGAAATGGTCGATGAATTCGTGTATGTGGGCTCACTGGTAACCGCCGACAATGATACCAGCAGAGAAATTCAGAGACGGATCTTGGCGGGAAATCGTGCCTTTGGACTCCGAAGGACGATCCGGTCGAACAAAATTCGATTATCTACAAGACGCTGATTAGATCGGTAGTCCTCTACGGCCACGAGACCTGGACTATGCTCGTGGAGGACCAACGCGCCCTTGCAGTTTTCGAACGAAAGGCGTACTATCTATGGTGGCGTGCCGATGGAAGATGGAACGTGGCACAGGCGAATGAACCATGAGTTGCATCAGCTGCTGGAAGAATCATCCATCGCGCATACCGCAAAAATAGGACGTTTGCGGTGGGCTGGACACGTCGTAAGAATGTCGGACGACGACCCGGTGACGATGGTTCTTGAGGGCGACCCGCAACAGAGCAACAAGAAGACGGGGCGTACAGTGAGCACGGTGGATCGACCAGATAGAGGACGACCTGCGGACCATTCGAAGACTGCGAGGCTGGCGACAAGCAGCAATGGATCGTGTGGAGTGGAGACGGCTTCTGCATACAGCAAGAGACAACAAGGCTCTAGCCTGAACGATAAGGTAAGGATTCGGATCGAGCTCCGATTTTTCCAATATGAAATTTTTTTTTAAATTTTTATAACTATATGGAGCTAGCAAGATTGTTTTCTTGAAAACAAACCTTCCGGAACGACGGGTTACCGACAGTTACGGGTTATCGACAATACGCGACGTTAGAAACGCGAATGAAGAGGTTGATGAAAGCCAAAAAAAGTAGCTACTGGCACCGGTTCGTCGACGCGCTAACGAGAGAAACATCGATGAGCACTCTTTGGGGCACGGCCCGGCGCTTACGAAACCGAAACAGAGAGCGTAGAATATTCAAACCGTTGTATGTTCATTTTTGCCAAGAAGGTTTGTCCGGATTCCGCCCCGGCACAGAAGATTTACCGCGCCGCATCCCCTCACGATAACGCGAACAATGAACCGTTTTCGATGGTGCAGTTCTCACTTACTCTCTTGTCATGTAACAATAAAGCCCCAAGGCCAAACAGAATCGAATTTAACTTGTTCAAGAATCTGCCGAACTCAGCCAAGAGACGCTTGGTGAGTTTATTTAATAAGTTTCTTGAGGCTAACATTGTCCCACACGATTGGAGGCAAATGAAGGTCATCGCCATCTAAAAACAAGGAAAAGCAGCCTTCGACCACAATTCGTATCGTCCGATCGCAATGCTGTGCTGTATCCGGAAGTTGCTCGAGAAAATTATTCTATTCCGCCTCGACAATTGGGTCGAAGCAAATGGCTTACTGTCAGATTTTTTTAATTTACACATTATATTTAACGTTTGGTAGACAACCCTATTTTCATATTTTTTCAGTACACCATATAAATAACACCTTTTGTACATTATATTTATGAAATTAAATGGTAAGGTTTTTCTTTCAAAACCGCGACACATATAAACGATCTGAATAGTCAATGGACAAACATGGATTCACGCTTGAAGTCTGGTAGAAAACCCATCTATGACCGCATACCACATACAAACCGTTATAAATTTCGATTCCGTCAATGAAATATTTTCAAAATTGCAAGGGATATACTTGAATACTATATCTTTCGAATGCCATGTATTAAATAAAAATATTTTTTGTTTATAGAGATAGGACCAAACCCGTGGGTGTTTGCTGGTAGCCTTATGAAACGTGTCATAAAACTTCGAATCGTAATTTCTCTCGAATCTCTCGATGGATCAATTTGAAATTCACTGAGAAGATGCTTGGATACTGTATCTTTCGAATGCCGTATGACAAATTTATGGTCATTTTTTTGTTAATAACGGTGTATACCTATAAAAATAATATCACGGCATTAACCATCATTTGCCATTCCTTAAACGTCTCCCCCTATTACTATCTCACTCTCTCTCTCCCTTCTTGTTAGTGGTAACTGTCACGACTCACATCCACCTTGCTATTTCTCAATCCATTTAAAAGTTGTGTGATAAGATCTTCCATTAATCTGAAATATTTATTAACATCCAAGCTAATTTCATGTGTGCGATGCAATCGTGAAGGTTTTAGAAACAAAACTATTTTTTGTCTGCTGTTACCCTATTTGTAGTCCTGAGAAAATTTCCAAAATATTCGCATTATGGGACAACTATAACTATTTTCAAATGTTCACAGCCTCAAGATGCACGAGATATTATCCATTCGAAACTTTGCACTATGGGTAGACAGGTGACCAAAAATCGAAAACTACATCAACTCAAATTTAATTCAGTTCTATTCAAAGCTTGTATATACACTATAATTAAGGATATTCATGGCTAACTCAGAA
Organism: Topomyia yanbarensis; assembly: GCF_030247195.1. Classification (NCBI taxonomy): domain Eukaryota; kingdom Metazoa; phylum Arthropoda; class Insecta; order Diptera; family Culicidae; genus Topomyia; species Topomyia yanbarensis. The sequence goes on from NC_080672.1 coordinate 388,290,613, forward strand.
AAAAATATTTGGCTTAGCTGGGTAATATGGATGTTTGACGATGAACGTTTTGAGAAGAGATATTCCACGTGCGTTATTAAAACTCATCGTATCTCTATTGAATTTTGAATGAAACATATGCTCAAATATGTCATGTTAAAACTAATTTTTTTTTGTGATGATATTATTGAAAATGCACATTCGTTGTTTTGGTATGAACTTCCATGAAAAATAACGGATCAAAACCCAAAAATATCCACGAATTAGACCCGGGAAAAGAAATCGCCCAAAGTCCCCACTCTCGATGGTGGATGCAAGTACATGGTGTCTTCTAACTTATCATCGTCCATATCTGCTCTATACTGAGTACACTTCAATTGATGTTTCAATGGCAGTCATAATTAGTGGAGTGGCATTAGATAATTCAGCACACGTTTCGTTCGAGTTTTCATATTGTACAAGAAAATTGGCGAGGATTACAGTCAGAGTTTATGCATTGGACAGATAGTTGATCTGACTACATTTTTTGCCATCCTAATAGTTTGAACCATTTCTTTTCACAGTATTGGTTTGTATAGGACACATTTATTCATATTTCCTGAACGAGAATTCCGAACGAAACAATATGCAAACCGTAAGGATGGCAGGAAAGGGACTGCATTATAATCAACTGAATGCACGCCTTTTATGCTATCGCCATAGCCTAGACACTTCACATTTTTCACTTTAATGCAAATAAAAACTTTGAAATATCTACCTGTCTCATTCACGGATCGAATTCTCCCACTGTCGCTCTCTGTGCAAGGGGCTTGAAAGCATATCGTCGCTGTTGTGCTATCTTATGACAAACGCCATTTTGGGGTAAACTGAGTTAGATATGCCGCATTACTTGTTTGAAAAATCTCTACAAAGTGGCGTTTTCAGAAATTTTAAGTTCTACTTGGTTACTTAGATATAGCGGGAGACATGATGAGAAATTGTGAGCTTTTTGCTTCAAATCACTGTATCTAGAGATTTGCTCAAGTTATATTGAAGTTTTAGATTTTTTTATGTGTGAAAATGTCTGAGGAACACAATGGTATAAATATTTTCAAAAGAAAATTACACGAGTTGTGAGAAAAACCCAGTTTTAGTTTTAAACTGGAAATAAAGGATATTTGGCAACACTATAACCAAAAATAACAATTTTTTCTAGATTCCCTGACTCATTTCCTTCAAAATGCATTTTACTGATTGTTTATAAACCATATTAATGCAAAGATATGAATATAAGTTAAAAAGTGAGGATTTTTTTCTATAAAAAATTGTCCATGCACGATTATGACAAGTCATACAAATTTTGGTATCAATACACGCCTATGACAGGTTGAGTGCGACTTTTGTTTACATTCATAGTAAAAACTAGCAACATAGTCAACCGATCTTCGTAATATTTGATAGATTAATGCAGAATAGATAGAAGCATCAATTGTCTTCTTTGGATTGTTTATACCATTTATAAGTTTCAAGATATTCAATCTCAAACTTTAAGAATCGTTTTTTCTCGAAATGTGCTAAATTGCGCTTGTCATAAGATAGCACAACAGTGACGACATGTGACCTTTTCTCGCTTTACTATATTAAATTGCGCGTTAAAATACTGGACCAGCAAATTCTATTCTGTACAAAATGTTTTTTTTTCGGGAATATGTGACCAAAATTTTAAATTTTGAATTTCAAAGCAAATTGAACGTTCCAAATTACTGATAACTAATTAAGGTCCATCGATAAAGTAGATAATCTTAAAACGACGCCGTCAAGTAAAGAAGCATGAAAACGAAAAGGCTAAAACAAAAAAAAGGATGGAAGCCCCAGAAAGTCCATTGCATACTATTTAGCCTTTTTTCAGAAGATGGGATTTTCAAAAACATTTCATAACTTTCTGATGCAGTGGTTCTCAAATTCGTACAATTCGGTTCATTCATTTTCTTTAGTAAAAATGTTTTTAACTTTAAATATATGATCATTGCATTTTAATTAAATATTTCATTCAGCAACTTATTCATCTGCGTTAATTTAATCTGTTTTTTTTCGATTCATTCTTTGGATTCACTCTGATCAGTTTATTCTTGTCGTGCCCCGATCAGAAACACATAACAAAAATATTTCAAGACTTTATCTCGAGCTGTTACTTGTTATAGTTTTCTGTTATTTTAACTACTAACGAGACCAGACTTATACCACAGCTTATTACGAAAATTGAATTCTGCTATAATCTTGTTATTGCACTCTGATCGGGGTTCTTTACTCATAGTATTCATTTAACTTATTTTATTCACTGTTTTCATTCTATGCATTCTATTCATTTTTTCCAGTTCATACATTTTGTTAAGCTTCTTCTTTTCAATAATCTGACTATTCTTTCAGTTTAATTAATTTCATCCAAATAATTTATTTGACTCAATTTTTTTTTATTAATTTATAACCTTTTAACATCGTTTAATTTTTCATTTTAATCAATGCATTTTTTTCTGCTGATTTTCTTCTTTTAATTTAGTTTGTTTTGTTTATTTTATTCGCTTGTTTTCTTTATTTATTTAATTTATTTTTTATTTTATTCATTTTATAAATTTTATGCATTTTTTTAATTTTATTCATTTTGTTCATTCCATTCATTTTATTCAATGGATCCCTTTTATTCATTTGATTCATTGTATTCACTGGATTCATTGAAATAATTTGATTTAAATGAATTTATTTCATTCATTTGATTTATTTAATGCATTTGATTTATTTGATGCATTTGATTCATTTGCGTTCATTTGTTTCATTTGATTAATTTGATTCAGTTTAATCGGTTAATTCATTTGATTCATTTGAATCAACTGTTTCATTTAATTCATTTTTTCATATATTCAATTTTATTCATTTCATACTCAACATACATTTTGTTAAGTTTCTTCTTTTTAATAATCTGACTATTTTTTCAGTTCAATTCATTTCATCCAAATAATTCATTTGACTCAATTTTTTTTATTAATTTATAACCTTTTAACATCGTTAAATTTTTTCATTTGAATCAGTGCATTTTTTCTGTTGATTTTCTTCTTTCAATTTATTTTGTCAATTTAGTTCGTTTTGTTTATTTGATTCGCTAGTTTTCTTTATTTATTTAATTTATTTTTTATTTTATTCATTTTATTATTTTTTTTCATTTTATTCATTTTGGTGATTCCATTAATTTTATTCATTTGATCCCTTTTACTCATTTGATTCATTGTATTCACTGGATTCATTAAATTAATTTGATTTATTTGATTCATTTGATTTATTTGATGGGTTTGATGGATTTGATTCATTTGATTAATTTGATTCATTTGATAAATTTGATTCATTTGATTCATTTGATTCATTTGATTCATTTGATTCATTTGATTCATTTGATTCATTTGATTCATTTGATTCATTTGATTCATTTGATTCATTTGATTCATTTGATTCATTTGATTCATTTGATTCATTTGATTCATTTGATTCATTTGATTCATTTGATTCATTTGACTCATTTGACTCATTTGATTCATTTGATTCATTTGATTCATTTGATTCATTTGATTCATTTGATTCATTTGATTCATTTGAATAATTTGATTCATTTGATTCATTTGGTTCATTGGATTTACTTGATTTATTTGATTTGTTTGATTCATTTGATTCATTTGATTCATTTGTTTCATTTGATTCATTTGCGTTCATTTGTTTCATTTGATTAATTTGATTCAGTTTAATCGGTTAATTCATTTGATTCATTTGAATCAACTGTTTCATTTAATTCATTTTTTCATATATTCAATTTTATTCATTTCATACTCAACATACATTTTGTTAAGTTTCTTCTTTTTAATAATCTGACTATTTTTTCAGTTCAATTCATTTCATCCAAATAATTCATTTGACACAATTTTTTTTTATTAATTTATAACCTTTTAACATCGTTAAATTTTTTCATTTGAATCAGTGCATTTTTTCTGTTGATTTTCTTCTTTCAATTTATTTTGTCAATTTAGTTCGTTTTGTTTATTTGATTCGCTAGTTTTCTTTATTTATTTAATTTATTTTTTATTTTATTCATTTTATTATTTTTTTTCATTTTATTCATTTTGGTGATTCCATTAATTTTATTCATTTGATCCCTTTTACTCATTTGATTCATTGTATTCACTGGATTCATTAAATTAATTTGATTTATTTGATTCATTTGATTTATTTGATGGGTTTGATGGATTTGATTCATTTGATTAATTTGATTCATTTGATAAATTTGATTCATTTGATTCATTTGATTCATTTGATTCATTTGATTCATTTGATTCATTTGATTCATTTGATGGATTTGATGGATTTGATTCATTTGATTAATTTGATTCATTTGATAAATTTGATTCATTTGATTCATTTGATTCATTTGATTCATTTGATTCATTTGATTCATTTGATTCATTTGATTCATTTGAATAATTTGATTCATTTGATTCATTTGGTTCATTGGATTTATTTGATTTATTTTATTCATTTGATTCATTTGATTCATTTGATTCATTTGTTTCATTTGATTCATTTGAGTTCATTTGTTTCATTTGATTAATTTGATTCAGTTTAATCGCTTAATTCATTTGATTCATTTGAATCAACTGTTTCATTTAATTCATTTTTTCATATATTCAATTTTATTCATTTCATACTCAACATACATTTTGTTAAGTTTCTTCTTTTTAATAATCTGACTATTCTTTCAGTTTAATTCATTTTATCTAAATAATTAATTTGACTCAATTAATTGTTTTATTAATTTAGAAGCTTTTAACATCGTTTAATTAATCAATGCTTTTTTTCTGCTGATTTTCTTCTTTTAATTTATTTTGTCAATTCAGTTCGTTTTGTTTATTTGATTCGTTTGTTTCCTTTATTTATTTCATTTTTTTTTAATTTTTTCTCATTTTATTCATTTTATTAATGAATGCATGAACATTTTTTTTTTCATTTTTTTCATTTTGTTCATTCCATTCATTTTATTCATTTGATCCCTTTTATTCATTAAATTCATTGTATTCACTGGATTCATTAAATTAATTTGATTCATTTAATTTATTTGATTCATTTGATTTATTTGATTAATTTGATTCATTTGATTAATTTGATTAATTTGATTCATTTGAGTTCATTTGTTTCATTTGATTCATTTGATTCGGTTTAATTCATTTGAATCAATTGTTTCATTTAATTAATTTTTTCTCATATATTTAATTTTATTCATTTCAAGTCCAGTCATTCCTTTTATTTATTTCATTCAATTTGTTAGTTTGAGTCAAATTATTCTATTAATCTTATAACTATTTTTAAACATAATCCAAATTTTTAATTAATGAGCTAATCTTATTTGATTTGGGAATTTTATAATTTTGATTTCATTAATCATTCTACTCATTTTATGGATTTGATCACCCTTTATTTCATTTTTTGCTTTATTTTTTATTTTGTTCGTTTTATTGATTTTCTATTATGTATTCAGTTTATTTGAGATTTTATTCGTGCAGGACTAGAAACTGTTTTCATCTCACCTCTAATTGGGTACCTACCACGCATGAGTTCTGGGTCGGGACTCGAACCGAGGTGCGCTGCGTACAAGGCAATCGATTTACCAATACGCTACGCCCACTCCCAAAAAAAAAAAATCATAAATTTTTGAAGTTGTTCAAGAACTCTGTACCGGTTGAGATTGGATGGATTCCTGATTAGATGTAGGATGTAAATGATTTTCCCCCTCAAATATGGCGTCGTTTTTATTGATGAAATTCAATATGTTTTATATCAATGTATTGGGATATATGAGCTAGTTTATAGAATACCGGTGTTTCAACTTTCATTTTAATCCTTTAAGACTGCAAGATGATTTTACTACGCAAATGCGTAAAATATCTATTTCATTTTTAGGTGTAGAAATCATTGGTAATACGAAAAAAAATTTGCAATTTTTTCGTTATTCCATTTTCTCAATTAACTGAAGAATAGATTAAATAAAAGTTTTAATTTTAATTGCTGTGGAAGAACGTGTTTGTATGTATAATAGACTGCCCAGAAAAATAATGAATTTTTGAAAACTCAACCTGCCCACCTCTGAGTGGATTCCTAGTTCCACCAGGAGTATTTGTACCAAATTTGAAGCAAATCGGACAAGTCTCGGACCAATGCCGGGTTCTAGTCAATCTGACTTTGTTAAAAGAAGTTATTAAAATTTTTGCGAAGTGATGTCTGAGTCAGCTTTGCAGGGGGCCTAGCAGTGCATAGTTGTGTATCAGTACTCGATTCCCACGAACTATACATTTTTGTGAAATAATGGTTAGATTTAGTTCAATAGCATGTTCAGAAGAATTGTAGTTCATAATACGAGTTTTGTTTTGGTCGGAAAATTTTAGTTCCACATGTGACCGCATAGATGACGCCAGCACTAACTTTTTATAGAAGTTAGACAGAATATCAAGATGTTCGGAAGAATTATTACAAAATGCCTGTTCTACAACTTTGTAGAGGACACCTCAGTTCTTTCTTTCTCCGTTGAAAAGTTAGTGTTCGCGTCCTCTATGCGGTAACAAGTGGTACTAAAATTTTCTAATTAAAAGATAACTCGTATCATGTACTACAATTCTTCTGAACGTACTATTGAGCAAAATCTAACCATTATTTCACAAAAATGTATAGTTCGTAGTACTGATACACAACCATGCACTGCTAGGCCTCCTGCAAAACTGACTCAGACATCACTTCGCTAAAAGTTTAATAACTTCTTTTAACTAAGTCGGATTGACTATAAGTCTTCGACAAAGTTGTAGACAATTAAATTATCTATCTTATTTTCACTTACGGTGATAATATAATGAATACAGTGCTACCTAGCGGCGATAATGCGAGCTAATGGGTTTTCTTCATGTAAATTGTCGAAAATCCCATACAAACTTCAGGCACGTTGGTCCAGTAGCTAGACTTGTCCGATTTGCTTCAAATTTGGTGCAAATACTCCTGGTGGGATTATGAATCGACTCAGGGGTGGGCCGATGGGGGTCATTTTTTTTCTTGTCACTCTAATGAATAATGATAAAATACAGCTACATTTCGTAAGAGTTTAGGGCTATACTAATATTTAGAGGAATGGTAATATTTTACCTCGGTTCGAAAGTCTTAAAATGTATGTCATTTTATTATTAAAAATTGCAAAAGTTGATCTTTTTATAAACTTTACATTCTAAGGAGTCTGTCAAAGTTGAATTTTATTTCAATGTGATTACCATTTTATTATATATGGTTATACAAAAAATATGAATAATTTTTCAACACAATTTTTAAATATATCAATTTTACCGCATTATAGCGCGGTGCGATGCGGCAAATGTAGTGCGGTTTTATTATTTTTTTGCGGTTGCGGTGCGGACAATCCATTTATCACCCATATCCGTACCGCGACGAACCCTAACCCTAGTTTTAAGTAATTTAAAATGTAAAACAAAACAAAATTGGCACCTTTAAACTAACGCAAACGTGCCGAAATGAATAAAAATAAAAATACATTTTCTTAGTTCGAACTCGTGAAAAGCAAACTGAGCGGTTGAATATCCGCAAAACAAGGTTCTTTGTACTTCAAAAAATATGGCTTGGATGTCGGTTTCTGATCTACCTAAGCAAATTGATTGCTTTTGCACACCAATGTTTAGTTCCTTGTACAAACCATGACAGGTTACCGCCTGTAATCGTGCCCAATTTTAAAAGCAAAAAATGTTTTCGCCGAAGCAAGTGACAGCTTCGGATTACTTCTGCTGAAGAGAAAACTCGTCTTCTCCGGATACACGGGATCTCGACAATAGGAAATTAAAATTTCTCAGCATCGAGAATCCCGAGAAAGGCATCAATGCGAAGCTGAAAGCTCTATTTTTGATCCCTTGTTCTCTATAGGCTTGTAATAAATTCACTGGAAGTAGGGTCCAATTTCATTGTTTAATGTTTCTCGTAAGTTAAGACCACTCACAAAAGTGTTTCAACTGCCAAATATAGGGAACAACAAAAATGTGATTAGATCACGAATCCGTTTCAACTTTTATGTCACTTTGGTTTGACGTCATTCTTGTTACTCTTTGCCTCTTTCAATACCACAAAGTTGGTATCGTTCATCGGAGCTAGCTACCGCTAGATGGCAGCATTTTAATTTTGATGTGAAGGTAAAAGGCCCGAAAGAAATGGTTTTATTAATTTGTTCGACACAGTCAATAAGAAAGTTTATAAAATTACGTAAAGCTAGGAGAGTTTTAATTAGGAGAGAAATAAGCTAAGAACAATGTCGGCGAAGTACCGATACAGTTCAAATGAATACTACAATTGGACACCCGCAAACAAAAGCAATCGGAAATCATCCCAGTGTCTTTGCCATCTAACAGTTCACGCACACAACAATGCAAAAATTTCAACACCAAAACAAACCCAATGTACACCCACTCTGTCCACGCCTGCCACCTTGCAGACCAGGAACGCGACGCCTCCAAGCTGGACGGTTGTGTTGTGCGCCATCACCTGAATGAAGAGAATAGAAAGAAAAAGTTCGTTAAAACCCAGTTCAAATACTGAAATTGTTAGTTGTGTAATCAGCAGCGAACAAAAAGCTCAAGCTGAACCGGAAAAAGAAACCCGAAATCATCACCCACCGGCACCAAACCGCAGAAGCTCGCTAGTGTCTGAGCGACATTGAAAGAAGCCCCCCAGCTCGCAATAGATAAGCACAATATCGTGAAACGCGACAGTTATGACCCGTGATTCTGAATGAGGCCGTTGAAAAGCTTTCCCCTGAAAGGCGACTATGGAAAGCTAATTACACTCTTTGTCATACAATTTCCACCCTTTTGAGTGCCGGAGGGGTTCTTTGACAGAAAATTCGAAATAGTGTCGTTCCCTTTTGCACGTTGCTGCTGCTGCTGCTGCACGTCGATGGAAGCTAGAGAGCGGACGCCCACTTTGCGCCGCGTCGTCGTCGTCGGGGCGTTGTTGGGTGGGAGAAATGTTATAACGAATCTCTGGGAAGGAGATGCTTCGAATGGCGCAAATTAACAATGCCGCAGGGTTGAAGCATGTTTGACACGATGCTATGTTGGGCCACTTGCTAGAAATAAGCAGCGGCAAATTGCTGGTGAATGATTCTGAGGGGGGAAGTATGGTGCACTGACTGCCACAAGCAGGCTATTGCATATTATGACCGGGGAGGTTGAACGTCGGCGATGTTTCTGACAAATCCTTATGCTGTTTGTTGCCAATTATTTAGTATAATAAACTAGAGTTAACTGATATCTTTCAAAACCCGCTGGCGCTTTCGGGCGTTGCTCAGAGAAATCGTCTAGCTCTGTTGCATTTGACACATTGTAACTAGGCCAAAATTATCTGTTTGTACCGGGTAAATCAGATATTTAATTGAACCATGCCAGAAACTATGCGCTCTTCAACGAATTCCTGCCGGCAATTTTGCAACTTTCACAATCACTTCCCCAACATCGCGCATCATGTTTTAAGCCCCTTGTTACCCGGCCTGGCGAAGCCTGCTTCCAGGACACATTACGCTTCCAGCGCTCAAAGCTCCATTTATCGCTAAAGGGAGCACATCTTTCCCGGCGAACAGTAATCACAATCTCGCGCACCCGAAACAGACAGATCCGCCGTGGAAACCGTCGCAGCTGGTTCTGAAGGGAGCATTTCCCATTTTCGCAGGAGTGCTGCAACACGACATGGTGTTTATTTGTTTCCTATGCGCTTACACTGCCACTGGATGCTCCCGAAAATAGCTAAGACTTACAAAACAGTGTAAAAGTTTTTCAATTTTCGAAATTGTTTTCAAACAGTGCACATTTCTCCTGCCTCCTGGACGATCTTCGTTCGTCACCAGCCGGTCGGGATAGGTAGGTGAAGCGCACGCAGCGGGAAAGTTGTTTGTTGTTTCGTTATATATTTACACATTTTGAAGATGGCACCGGGTGTTGTTGATGTTTTAGTTTCCTTGTCTTTATCCTGATACCTATTAAAGGCTGCTCAACGTCAGAGCTCAAAACTGTCAGAGCCATCAGACGAACTCTTATAGCTCGGTCAATCATCCGATTGGTTTGGAGATTTTCCTTCGTATTCCGTGGATCATATTTCATTCGGAAATTTCAGAAATAATCCCTAATAAAGACGGGCAGATAAATCATCCACATCACGGCAGTGTGGAAAGGTGTGCAATAAAGAAGGATTTACATTAGAGCAGATAATATTTTTCTGTCCACGGCGCTGCAATATGAAAGAGCCCAGCAGACTAGACTACATCGTTTCATCATTGTGAATCTTACATAGAGCAGAAAAAATAGCTCAGAACTGACCATAACAACCGTAATAAATTGCCGTGCAATTTTTCGTCCTTTCGCAGCAAGTAATGCCAACAACCGTTTCATCCTATTCGGGGTTTCTCCCCCCAGTTGAGAATAGCTCAAAGCTGGCGAGGTCAGTCCGAACCCGACGTTGAACCATGCCCCGTACGTAACGTATCGGTAATGTATGGATGTCATTTCATATTGTGTTTGCCGATGAGGCAGGGAGGTACGAAGTGCGACGGTGGTGGTCACTGCCTGCCACCGGCAATGGCGCTGCCTATATGTATATGCTTCGCTTGCTCCGTGGCATGGTCATTGGTCAATCGGCCTACACTGCTGCCCGAGTCCCGAGTTACGATGTGGGGAGGTCACGTGGAGTGCAAACGTGTGTTGGCACATAAATGGTCCAGCAGTGCGGTGGGATTGCTCCGTTCGATGACAAATAGTGCCGAACCGCTTCATGTTGTATCAATATTTCAATTGGAAAAATATCAATTTCTAACTGTCGCAAACAATCGTTCGAAAGCGATCAAATAATCTGAAATAATGGAGTTTCGAGCTGTTTTCAGTGGGTGTAGTTTCAATTTTTAATCGTGGTTCTTGCATTGCGTATGTTCGGTTTAGTCGAGATTTCTTAAAGCGGTGCTCGGATTGTGATTTGTTGGTGCAGAATTTTAAGTTCAAATGTTTGGAGTTTCGGCTGTAAAAGCCTGGAGTATGGAATGACAAACATATTTTTTTTTACAATGGAGAATGCAATTTACGTACTGACCCAGTACACGTGCATTAGTAGATACCAAGCTACCACACGGAGTGTACTGGAGTGTCGGGCTCCACCATAAGGTAATACCGACTAAACTCCATTGGGCACCGCCATTGTTCTCCCTAGGGACTGCCTCTCGGTATTACTTCTAAGGGGATGGCTGTACTTGATGTACTCATTCACTCTCGCTCACGCGTTCATACATCCTGTATGAGCCTTACTTGGGTGCTCGCACTGTCACACCCTGATTCACTCTCTAACACTCCATATGAGGCTTACTTGTGTGCTCACCGTTTCCGTACCGTGTGAGGCTGACTTGGATGCTCACCCTTCACTCCTCTGCCACGCCACGAGGTATCAATAGCGAAATCCCAACATACTACGCTACGACCCTCCCATCTTGGCATGAGGTAGTCCATATATACGCCTATTCACTCACTCTTCTGCCTTGCTTCGGGGTGGCTGGGTTTACCCCTTACGCGGTTGCCAGTCGCTGCGCCACACCTGCCTAAGCATGAACAGACCATTCACTCACTTTTTCGCGCTCGGCGCTTTCCGCTCCAACTAAATAATCACTAGTTAGTCGTGCCCGTCGTCTGTTGCTCGGTGCGCCAGATTCTTTGTAGCCTGCAGACAATCTGGGTGGTTGCAGTCGAGACTGCGTTCCACTTCTCCACCGCTTGACACATCCGCTGTATAAGGGTATAAGGGAAACTGCTCGACAGTTTCGTCAACAGCTGGGCAGTCAGGGCAGGCGGGGACCTCCGCGTGCCCGAACCTGTGGAGGTACTGTCGGAAGCAGCCATGGCCTGACAGAAATTGTGTCAGATGGAAGTGAACTTCTCCATGGGGTCTACCCACCCAGCTCAATATGTTAGGTATCGGCCGGTGGGTCCACCTACCTTTCGAGGAGTTATCCCACTCACGCTGCCATCTGGCGACCGAGACCACCTTGATGCGCTCGCGGGCTCCTCTATTTCCACGTAGCTCGAAGCACTCCTCATCTTCCCGGATGACCAGCCCGACTGGCATCATGCTCGCTATCACGCAGGATGCATCGTGTGATACCGTGCGGTAAGCAGATATCACTCTGAGGCACATCACGCGGTAGGTGCCCTCCAGTTTTTGCAAGTAACTGGTTACCCTCAGTGCTCTTGACCAGGACGGGCCGCCGTACCTGAGGTTAGATACGGCAACGCCTGCCAGTAGCCTACGTCTACTGGCGCACACCTTTGAGCTGTTGGACATCATCCTCGATAATGCCACAACAGCAGTCGAAGCTCTCTTGCACGTATAGCCGACATGGCTGCCGAAGGTCAGCTTGTCGTCTATGATGACTCCGAGAGACTTCAGACTCCGCTGTTAAGTGATCGCGATTTCTCCCACATGGATAACTGCATGTTGTGCCGACTTGCGGTTGTTGACGATAACCACCTCCGTCTTAAGCTGAGCGTGCTCCAGGTCTCTCGCGCTCATCCATTCCGCCACCGTGTTGATCGCGTGTTCTGCGGTTAGTTATACCACAGGGATTGACTTCCCGTAGATCTCCAAGGTTACGACGATCTTGACCCCAGGAGGGAACTTCAGTCTCAGACCCCCGTCATACATGAGGTTACATAATACCGGGCCTAGGATCGAGCCCTGCGGGACTCCGGCTGTAATAGGAACCCTTTTCTGACCGGTCTCGTATAGCAGTACGCGGTTCTGGAAGAAACTTTCCAGGATCCGGTACAGACCCACCGGTAGGCTAAGCCGGTGTAACGAGAGCGCGATGGCATCCCAGCTTGCCCAGTTGAATGCGTTTTTCACGTCCAGTGTCACTGACGCACAGTATCGAATGCCTCGCCTTTTTCGTTAGATCGCTATCTCGGCAGTCTTTATCACTGAGTTGATAGCGTCCACCGTAGACTTACCCTTTCGAAAACCAAACTGGTTGCTTGACAGGCCGTCCGTACCTACTGAGTACGGGGTTAGCCTGTTGAGGATGATCCTCTCTAGCAATTTGCCAGTCGTGTCGATCAGACAGATTGGTCTGTACGTCGATGAGTTGCCTGGCGGCTTCCCGGGCTTCGGCAACAGCATCAATTTCTGCCTTTTCTATCTATCGGGGAACGGCACTCGTGAAGACATCTCTGCATAGGTATCCTGAACATGTTCGGGTTCGCTATGATCGCTGCCTTGAGAGCGCTGTTTGGAACTCCATCCGGCCCTGGAGCTTTGTTCATTGCTAGGGAATTAGCCACTGCGAGTAGTTCTTCATTCGTCACCGGAGCCACCATTTCGGCCGCGCCCACACTGTCTGGTGGTGCAGGTGGCCAGGGGCTTGTGGCTCGAGACGGGAAGAGTGCTTCGATAATCGTCGTCAACAGGTCCGAAAACCGTTGTAGGGGTGAAGAGCCCCCTTTGGTCTTGGCCATCACGATTCTGTAGGCGTCACCTCACGGATTCGCGTTGGCACTCTCGCACAGGTTGTCGATACACGCTCTCTTGCTGCTTTTAATGGCCTTGTTAAGGGTCAATTTGGCAGCTCGAAACACTTCACGGTGGTTCTCTCTCGCATCCTCGGTGCGGGCTCTTTGCATCCTACGTCTATCTCTGAGGCAGGCTGATCGTAGAACTGCAATCTCGGCACTCCATCAGTATACCGGGCATCTGCCGTTTCTTGGCAGAATTTTCCTCGGCATAGAGGCGTCGCTCGCGCGTGGCGGCTGCTAGCACATCCCCGCTTAGACTGTCGGTGTTGGCCTCCAGTCCCAGGGCCGCGGTGAAAGCTTCGATGTCGAAGTGATTGGACTTCCACCTGCGTACCTGACAGGGATCACCCGCCCTCGGATGCTGCTCGCCATAGTTGATCCTAAAGCGAATTGCTAAATGATCGCTATGGGTGTAGCCCTCGTCTACCCTCCATTCCATGCCTGGAACCAGATCCGGGCTGGCAAACGTTGCGTCAATCCATGCCTCCACCCCGTTTCTACGGAATGTGCTAACGGAGCCATTATTGGCTACACAGCGTCGAGTTTCGCCTCCAGTAGCGCTTGGCCCCTGCTATGTGTACAGCGTCTGCCCCACCCCAAGCGTTGAAGTCTCCCGCTATGACTACTGGTTTCCGGCCCACTAGGTCTGACGAGAGCCTGTCGATCATCTGGTTGACATGTTTATGTTTATAATGTGCCATGAAACCAACAGCTCGAAGTTTTTTTTAAATGATTTCTTGTAGAATTTTTTATTCGCCTCTTGAAAGTCGGCTTACAGTTTATCTGAAATTGAATTATTTTGGTGGTTTTTGATTGATATTTTTCGGTGAGAATGAACAGAAAAGCAACCCCATGTGGAATAGAGGATAGAATATGTAGTAAATTTCTGATGAGGGCTGAAAAGAAATAGTAGGCCGAAACCGATCAACTTATTTCCGTTTATTTTCACCGAAAAATATCAATCAAAATCCGCCAAAATGATCGTGATCTAAAATCGATATTCCCAAAATTGAATTATTCTATTAACTCTGGAAATCAAGTTGGTATCATCAAAATATCTTTTTCGTAGATATCATTGAATAATATCTTGTAATTTCAAAGTAATTAGGCAGCTAGGAATAATAATTTACTATTAATGCCAAAACGGCAATGTTATTCTTTTTCCGAAACACACTTTAGTTTTTAGTTTACACTTTCAACAGTTATAAAAGTTATTCTGTTAACGTTTTTGTCAAGCCTCTCCATTGTGGCAACACTTTTTTTCCCTAGTAGGTAGTAAGATGCGGAGCGATTTACATCTAATAAAACCGGCCCCTGGATGGTCTACTTCCGGACCAAAGATAAGCCGTTTAATATTATCGTTATATGCGTGATTTAACCAAACAGCACTCAGCCATGTACGAAGAAGTATCTTGTCTACGTACCCGCCCGAGAAGTAGAGATTGATGGTGTAGTCTCCAACAAGGGCTTTAATTATGAAGTATAAGGTTGGCTCCCTCAATAACCCTTTGCTTCGGTCAGTGAAAATTCTGGTTTGCAAGCAAATGCGTTCAGCAAAAATGGAGTACTGTATGAAAACTATTTTTATTTCATGAGCCTTATTTCGAGCCTTTCGTACGGATCAGCTCTTCCAAACTTTGGGGAACGGGCATGAACTGTAGTCGTTGCAAACAAATGGACTCTGGAATCCGAACTCTAGACTCTAAAGTCTGGACTCTGAACTACGGAATCTGCACTCGGGACTCTGGATTCTGGACTCTTGGCTCTCTCCTCTGGACTCTGGATTTTGGGTTCTGGTCTCTGTACTATGGACACTGAACTTTAGATTCTAGACTCTTCACGCTCACCACTGGATGATGGACTCTTGGCGCTGGTCTCGAATTTCTGTGCTATGTACTCTGGACTCTGAACCATGGGCTCTGGTATCTGGCGTCTTGATCCTTCACTCTGAAATCTGAACTCTAGACTCTGGACTCTGAACTTTAGGCACTGCACTCGGGTCTCTGGATTCTGGACTGTGGGCTCTCTCCTCTGGATTCTGGTCTCTGAGCTCTGGACTCTGGGTTCTGAGCTCGAGACACTCTGCTCATTATTTTGTGTTGAGGACTCTGGTATCTGGACTTTGGATTCTGGGCTCTAGACTCTGAGCTCTAGATTCTGGACTTTGAACTCTGGATGCTGCGCTCTTCACGCTGCGTTCTGGAATCTGGTCTCTCGCCTCGAGATTCTGTTTTATGGACTCTGGGTTCTGCGATCTGTGCTCTGGAGTCTGAACTCTTTCCTTGGGTTAAGTATTTCGGGCTCTGGATTCTGGCCACAGTGATTTAGATTGAGGGCTCTGGGCTCTGGACTCTGGACCCAGGATTCTTGTCTCTGTTCTCTGTACTCTGAACACTGGACTCTGCATTCTCAACTCTGGATTCTGAGCTCTCGCCTCGAGATTCATAGCACAGACTCTGAACTGTAGACTGTGGTCTCTGAGCTATGTGCTCGAGGTCTTGATTCTGGACTTTGGACTCTGAACTGTGGATTCTGGACTCTAAACTCTGGACTATGCACTCTCCACTCGGGACACTGGATTCTAGACTCCGGACTCTGGGCTCTCTCGTCGGGACTCTGAGTTCTGGTCGCTGGGCTATGGAACCCAAACTCTGGATTATCGAATCTGAACTCTAGTTTCTGGACTCTGAGTTTTGGAATCTGGACTCTAAACTCTGGTCTCACTATTTTGGGTTAGGGGCTCTGGACTTTAGACTGTGGGCTCAGGATTATGTGCTGAGGACTCTGGGCTCAGTATTTTGGGATAAGAACTCTAGACTCTGGCTTCTGGTCTCTGGACTCTAGGTTGTGGACTCTGCGCTCTGCCATCTGAACTCTGAACTCTGCGCTATGGAATCTGAACTCTGCCCCCGCAACTCTGGATTCTGGACTCTGTGCTCTGTCTTCAGAACTTTGGGTTCTGATCGCTGCGCTATGGACTCTGGACTCTGCATTCTCGACACTGAACTCTGGATTCTGGACTCTAGACTCGCTTCAGTATTTTGGGTTAAAGACTCGCGACTCTGGGTTCTCTTCGCTGGGCTATGGAATCTAAACTCTGGATTATCGAATGTGAACTCTGGTTTCTGAACTCTGAGCTCTGGAATCCGTATTAGTCTGAATAAAATTGCATTCATATTTTTTGTATTCCCCTTAGTATTTATATAAAAAAATTAAATTTCAGGCAAATCCTAATTATTATCACATATCCCAAATAGTTTGTACAAAAATAAAACATTTTTAATTGTTGTGCATCGAGAATTGCAGGCACATGCATTTTGTTCGCGAGATGTATACGTGGTTAATCTCAGGTTTTAGTGTTTTCCAAACCTTCGAGTGGGTAATTCCCCCCTCGGGTATTTTCGAGTGGGTAGTACTACCCATACTACCCACGTTATCCGCCGGCCCTGCATTGTGGGGATACTTAACCAAGAGAATTTAAAAAACCAAAACAAAAAATTGCGACATAAACATGCTTTCTTCATATTTTTACACATTGTCGAGATCATTTGTTCTAGAGCGCTCGGTCGAGACAGAGTGTGTAGCGACAAAGAATAGTGCTAATCCGCGTTCAAGGTCATCTTGCGCACTCTTCGCCTCGTCGAGGGTTCAGTGTTTTTCCCTTATTTTGTGTTTCTGTTTCTGACTACCGTTAGCCAGTTAGTGACCAGTGAAGCAGCGTTCTTCTAGTAAGCCGTCTGGATACCGTTACATACACAAGTTAAGTATTAGTTTACGTTTCTCCTTCTTAGTTCTTTTAACAAAGTGTACCGGACAATAGGCCCGTGCAAAAATGACTTCTCCTGACGGTGGTCCATCTCAAGGAAAGATGGACGTCGAAATACAAATCGCCTACCCGGCTCAAAGTATATCCAAGCTAGGCCACCGGGCCTTTCGTGATCTTCTTTCGGACCAAATACGTGTATTGCAGATTTCTCGAGTTCTGACGGACAGGTATTCGGCCATGACAGAAATATCGAAAATTCGCCCTGATAAGCTTCGGGTGGTTGGAAACAGTTCAAATCGGGCAAATGATATTGCTGGCTACGCAGGAGTACAGAGTGTATATTCCAGCTAAGAGAGTTGAAGTCAGTGGGGTCGTCTCCGATTCGAGTCTGAGTTGCGAGGACCTACTGAAATATGGGACTGGCTGTTTCAAAGACCACATGCTTAAGCCAGTGAAGATACTGGAGTGCAAACGTTTGCATTCAGCATCAGTTGCAGATGACGGGAAGAAAACATACGTCAACTCAGACTCTTATCGGGTGACCTTCGCCGATTCTGCTCTGCCCACCTACCTCCTCTTTGACAAGGTTCTTCAACCTGTTCGCCTCTTTGTGCCGCGGGTTATGAACTGTAGTAATCGCAAACGTAAAATCGCAAGAGATGTCGAAAAGTGTCTCTACTGCGGGGGAAACCCACACGATCTCCCGGCATGTCCCGCGTACAAACAGCGCGAGGAGAGTCTTAAGCGTTCGCTTCAGGGACGCTTCAAGCGATTTACCACATACGCCCTCAAGTGATCCCAAGCAGCTTTAATAGTAAATTTTGAGAAGTCGACTGCAACAGGATATTTTATTCCGACGGGTCAAGCGTCGACGGCTTGACTGGCTTCGATAAATTCAATCAAAACCTCACCACATCATTCAAACTCAGTGATCCTGCTTCAGTTTACGTCGCAGAACTTGCTGCTATTCAATATACTCTAGGGATTATTGTATACGTTGCCCATCGTTCATTACTTTATTGTCTCGGATAGCCTCAGCTCAATCGAGGCTCTCCGTTCAATGAAACCTAGAAATCTCATTCCATTTTTTCTGGGGACAATCTGGGAGCGCCTGCGTGCTTTGTTTGTAAGATCGTACAAGATTACCTTAGTTTGTGTTCCTTCGCATTGCTCCATTCCAGGTAGTGAAGAAGCGGACTCTTTAGCTAAGGCGAGCGCTTTACAAGGTGACATATATGATAGACCAATTAGCTTTAGCGAATTTTTCAGTATTACTCATCAGAGAACCCTTGAAAGTTGGCAAATTTCATGGAGCAATGGTGAACTAGGAAGGTGGCTACATTCGGTAATCCCTAAGGTATCGACGAAATCTTGGTTCAAGGGGATGGATGTGGGTCGGGATTTCATTCGCGTGATGTCTCGGCTCATGTCCAATCACTACCCCCTTGGCCCTCATCTCTGACGTATTGGGCACGCGGATAGCGGTATCTGCGCTTGTGGCAACGGGTATCACGAGATCAAACATATTATCTGGACAATCTGCCCAGGAGCGGATCTAGAAAAAAATTTCGGAGGGGGTCCAAAATTTTGACTTTGAAATGATCATTGTACAATACGTAATATGTAATATCCTCATTCAATTAAAATTGGTTTTTGTTATCGAATCTGGTTTGGAATGATTTGAACTTGAATTTAATAGAAACTATTTTAAAATTTCTCAAGATGCTAAAAATTTTCGGGGGGGGGGGGGGTCCGGATCACCAAGACCCTCCCCCTGGATCTGCCACTGATTCTGCCAGATCTGAACTATTCAATTCCATTCGGGCCCGAGGAACCCAATGTCCCGGTTCGAGATGTACTGGTAAACCACGATCTCATCTATATGTCCCTCATATACACTTTCCTATAAGCCATCAATATCCGGATTTAACTGCTCCTATCATTTTTCTTATAATTATCAGAAGTGCCCTCTTCCGCCTACCGTACCCCAACGATGGTCTAATGCAACTCCAAGACGACACAAAACATCTCTGTCGAATGACCCAACAAACACGAGACCTACAGCACAACATCACACGCGCAACGCGGTGTGTTGCCGATCCGCATCTGAGCCGTACTACGAAATCGTCTGGAGGAACCCCTGCCGGCTCGAGGAAGACCGCCCGGCGTCCCGATACACGATGCATCCGTCCGAATCTATAATCCTTACCGTTGATTCCCGATGCTGGAAACTGAAAGTTTGTATCTTCCTCCCCCCCCCCCTGTCAGCCTTGTCCATCCTCTCTCCCCTATCTCTGATACACAGATGTAGGACTTCACCCCCCCCCCCCTCCTCCCCCTTGAAGATATTCCCAAAACATATGTGCCCCCCTATCTTTTAGTTTTAGCTGATCAATATTTAATCTCATTAAGAAATGCCCAACAAAACCACTACTTAAAAATAGCTTTAATTAATCTCCTCCTAACCTTAATAAAATTAAACTACTCCCTCTAGTTATTTCTAGTAAAAAAGTTCCACTTAGTTAAGAATTGATTGCTCCAACAATTTCCTTCTAAAAATTCTAAAGTGCATTACTATACAAAGAACACACAAAATAACCCTCCCCTCTAATCTTACAAATATTATATTACCCCCCCCCCCTTGCATTGGTGTAATTTAGCTGTAAAATTTCTTTAGTCTACTTATATAAAAGCAAAATAATATTGAAATGTGTAACCCCCTAGTTTTAAGAAATGTCACCTTTAAGCTAATGCCAAAGTGCCTTATCAAATAAACGAATTGAATAAAAAAAACGCTTTTAATCCACCTAACAGTGTGATGAGACATTTCTTATAACTCTTATCACTCTCTTCGGATATTATATCGTTTGAGAACATTTAGAACTTGATGCTTCGCGATGTTTTTGATAACACATACTACATGGGATAGTGGCAGGACTCAGAGAATCGCTCAAATCAGCACAGGACTACATCAGTGCTAGAAATCTCAAACCAAATCAATGGGAAAGCGAAAAAATGGCCCATAAAATAGACATACCAACGAATTATTGTTAATGCTCTGTTAATAAAATATCTAAATTGTGGTGGGAAAACTGAATTTTCCTGAAGGGGTTATATATTGTACTGAGCCAAAAAAATCGAAATTTGTTTTGAATCGATTTGAAGTTTATACTTTACTCAAATTTCCAACGCGACTGAGAACTAAGAAATCAACACTTTTTTCTTGAAAAGGGCGATACTAGCAGTGATACCATTCAAAGAAAATCAACAGTGAATATTTCCAGACTTGGTTTTATTTCCTATTTAAAAACTATTGTGTTTTTTACATCCTAGATTGCATGTATCAGTGATCGAAACCCAAAACTTCATAAAGTATTTGAAATTATTAAATTAAAATTTGTTTTTGCTATTGAAATTGACAAAATGATAGTATCACCCCTTTGGCGATTGTTTACTTTTTCGGTCCCACCTATTAGCATTGAAGTATCGCCCTTACGTTTTTTACAATAATTACCGTTCTACACCACCGATTTCGTCCGGGTTTTTTTCAATAGCGATCATTGTTACTATTTACAGCTGGTACCAGCTTGATAATCCTAAAAAATACGAAAATAACAGTTTCGCCTCTAAACTGCTAGCAAAAAAAGTATCGCCCTGTTTGTTTGCATGGAGCGTGGAGGGCGAAACTTTAAATAAACAAACAAAAATACAGTTTCGCCCGTTGTATTTTCTGCTGTAGTTTAAGAAAACAATATCGTAGAATCAAAATTTTTAGGATAATTTGTTGCGTTTCAAAGCCCTCATTCGCATGTATGAAAAATGCCATATGTTTACATTTGTAAGTATCGCCCTTTTCACAAAAAAGCGTTGAAATAAAATCGCAGCTCCTGATATCACGCTATCTCTGAAGTGCATGCGTGCATAGTTCCAAATTTTACTTCGAAAACGACTTTTTCTAAAGGTGACTTCCCAGTAGTATCCTTGATTTGAATTATTATCGCTAATCATAATGCCAAAGAACAAATAAAAACCTAACGAAAACGAACCGTTTGGGAAAATCATCATCATTACTGGAATTTTCATTTTCACGAATCTTTTCGATAACCTTCCGTCACTTGCGTTAATGCACTGGGTGCACAGTGCTCTGAAAATTTAGCGAAATCGTCTTAGGGCACCAGCGGGTCTAATTCAGAGCTATCTGCGCGGCGAGTTTAATCTATAAAGAATACTAAAAATTAATTTCTATTCCATAATTTTCAGTTCAGCAATTCGAGAGATCGTGCTCACCGCAAGCTATGAAAAATAGACTACGTTGTGAAGCGATGGTCACTATTTATTAAAAATCACGGTTAAATAAAAAATTAAACTATTAAAAAATTTCAAATAGTTTATAATTTTCACAAACTTATTAGGAAAAATGTATTAATAAGCTTTCGTAGTATTGTGTAGGAAAAAAGCTGAAAATTTTAGTATTTTCTCTATCTGCAACATATAAACCCTCAAGTATACCAATTAATTGGTATACGAATTGGAATAGGTTCGCCAAATTTTGGAAGAAGTCCATAAAATAACCCCTTGAAAGCTACCTAAAAATTGTTGTAGTTCGATGCAATAAAAAAATCCCCAAAAATGAAATGTACCTATTAATGTGAAACACAGTGAATAATACATACAATAAAGACCCATTTTTATCAATCTCATGGTGTATTTTAGGCTGACAAAATGGGGACATTGACTAAATCGGGCAATTTTTTTCTTTATAATGAACTGAAGCTGTTAAAATAATCTTCCAGTCCCTTGATGTAGTCTGATAACTATTTCCGATTATGATGAACTTTTTACTTTGCATATTTCAATCTTCATGATAAGGAAAACATGCTCAAGAAAGGATTTACTCGAATTCAGTCTTGTCCGTCTGCTAGAGCCCATCAAACATATGTTCATATTTGGCTGATAAAATCGGGGTTTCAATGTATTATAATAGATATTCAGCATTCGAAGAAATTTCTTGTGAACGAGTGTAGAAGGACTTTGTTTCTACTTACTGGAAGTCAGCGGCGTAGCCAGAAATTCGGTTTGGTGGGGGTTTGGTGAAAATCGATCTTACTGTCCAAACGGCATAATTCCGAAACCGTAATTTTTGAAGTTTTAAAATTATACAGAATTATTTTTTTCAGAAAATAGTGACAGAGTTCGTGTCTTTAGCGAAATTTTTGAGACTTTATTGTAGTCATGAATATTAACCTGAGAAAATTCACCATAAATACTTCTTGGACGATATACCGTCAAAATTATTTTATCAAATGATGCGCTGTTTAACGTTTGTAAAACTCATCGAAGATACTAAACCTCCGAAATTGGTGGTTTCAAAATGATGCTATCTTGACCTTAAATTACTGTTTTTAAACACATTATACATATAATTGGTCATATAACAAAAATCAAATGCTCATCAAAATCGATCAGGAACTGGGAAATCGTCATTTTTCATAAACTTCTCTCTACATTCGGAAAGTGTTATCCTCGTTATTAATCATATTAAGTTTTCGTCTCAACTCGACGCATTCCCAAAATAAAAACCTGTTTTAATCCACTTAGTAGTGCAATTGTGCTTGTCTCATTTGTCCGGACTACGATTCCATGGCTGGTTATGTTCAATACAATGGTGGGAATGAATATTACATGTTCAGTACGATTTGCACATACATTCAATGGATCGACAGCCACGATCTTGAGATATTATGTGATACTGAAACATCGCTTGAAACCAGCGGCAAATCATGGAGAAAGATCCGGGAGGTCCAGGTCCTGCCGAAATTTTTCAACTTGTTAAGAAATTTTAAACTAGTTTTATTTTTAAAGTAGCAACCCCTCACTGCATACCCCCCTCGGGCCGGTATAATTGAAGATTTTTAGAGTGATTGCATAACCTTTCTGTATGAGAAAGGCAAAAATGTACCAAAGTCTAAAAAAGTCAATTTTTGTCAAACATCTCAATTTTTCATGCATTTTAAAGTCATTTGGCATCAAAAATACAAATTTGATTTTGAAAATTTTTCATTTCAGTTTATATGGGAATTTGCTGCGTGATTGCACTCTTCAACTCGTAACCCCGGAACCGGAAGGCCAATCAATAAAAAAATCAATAGCAGCCGATGGGAAGGTTGTACCTTTCATTTGAGACTAACTTTGTGCAAATCGGTCCAGCCATCTCTGAGAAACAGAGGTCGCATTTTTTTCCACATACACACAGACATTTTCCGATCTCGACGAACTGAGTCGATTGGCATATGACACGGCCCTCCGGGTCGGAATTATATTGACGAATTTTAGAGTGAATGAGAAAGACAAAAACATTTTTAGGAAATGTTGAAAGTTATGCATTTTTTTTGGTGAACAGTTCTATGTTTCATAGACATTAAATCAATTTTAACTTCGCTTCCTATTAAATAAAGACCCTTATTACAGTACATCTCTACAAAAACGGAGTCAATTTGAAAATAAATCTGAGGATTATGATTGATTACAGAACTCTGGAATTTTCTATTGGAATGTTTTCAGGCAGGAATTTGATATTGATGCAATTAGACAACTGTGAAATCAAGACCAATAGATCAGTTACATATCAGGAGGACCCCATTCCGACAATTTATCAAAAGTCCTCATGATGTTTTAAACAACAGGTTATCAAACTACGGATCAGATAATTGTTATTATAATATTGAATTAAATCAGTCTGCATCAATAAATTTTCAACTTCAGTTCAATATTTCTTTTGGGTGTGGTGGGGGGGGGACAGTGGTTGTATGGTGGTCAACCCCAAAACCTTCTCTTGGCTACGCCGTTGCTTGGAGTTATTTATTTCGCTTTTCATTTTCCGAAAGGTTTCAGATCGATCCGATGGTTATAAGTTAGAACAATTGCAGTCAGAAGGTTCGCACAAATGAACATTTTTGCACTGATAAGATATCAAGTTCCTTCCAGACAACTTGGAAGTGTTCGGCGATTATTTCTAGCGGTTGTAGATACAAAAATGAAATACAAAATTCGTTTTTTCGAAATACTGTTTGGCTTATTTCAATGGATTATTACTATATTGAACAATAAATAGGCGACAAAGAGTAATCCACAAACAGCAAGCCATAACTTTTAAAGTATTCAAAATAGATACTTGAAGTCTTCGGTAAAGTTATTCGCAAAAGTAAGAGCTACAAATTTGCTGAAGGCATCATTTCGATATAATCACTTCCAAGAAAATTTGTGAAAATATCTCACTCATAGGGTGATTAATCAGCAAAAGCACAATACCAAAAGAAAGGGCATATTGCCTCCATTATATTCTCCGAAGATACTATTGACCTAAAATAAGCCGTTTTGGCATTAATAATAGATTACATGTTTTTGGTCATATTTCTGGCAATGGGAAATGATAAAAATCTTTCGTCCGCATTTAATGTTTAATATCTCTTTTGATAATAGTCCGATTTCAACAACCTATAGCTTGTTCGAAAGGTATTCGTTAAAGCTATCTAAAAATATATAAATTGTTAATCAATATTGTCAATTTCGGCAGATAATTCAAAAAAACTGCGAAAAACGCCATTTTTACGCATTCAAGCATTCATATCTTGGAAACTAAACATCAGAATCAAAAACAAATTAATAGCGTTCATACTGTTTTTTAGTTCTTTCATTTAAATTTGGTTTGGATAAGATCGGTTCAGCCATTGCTGAGAAACACGAATGAGAATTTGTCCGTTACATACACACACACACACAGACACACACACACACACAGACATTGTCCCAAATCGTCGAGCTGAGTCGATTGGTATATAAGACTCGGCCCTCCGGGCCTCGGAAAAAATCTTGAAAGTTTGAGCGAATTCTATACATTTCTTTTATAAGAAATGTAAAAAACTAAAGAACTAATTTCGAATTTGTCGAATAGGTGCATTTAAGGGCAGCCTGGCTGTTGAAGTGAAAAAATGGTATACCAATAATCGTGTTTCGTTTTTTTGGAGCTAGCGTCAATCCGGTGCTAGCTTAGTCTGTTAACTAAGTTAGTGTCGGATTCTGATGAGAGGAACTCGAAACGCCTCCAATAACTCCAATTTATGCCAATAAATTTCTATTGAAGAGCCGATTGTACGGCATACAGAATCGGAAAGATTTCCGCGTACCCTTGTTTTTATCATGAGCTGTTCTTTTAAATCTGAAATAATCAGGTTTTTACGTCACGAAAGCAGGACCATGATTACACATCACGTGTTTCATAATTATGTTCAATTTCCGCTCAGTAACATCTGCGTAACGCTTTAATTAGTAGAAATATTTGTTTTTGTTTCGTGAATTTTAGTCACGGTTTCCGCCATGTGACTACCAAATCGATTTTCTGTACGCGAACCAGTACAAGACTTTATAAACATTATTCATTCAAGCTGTTATTCATTGATTTATACTATACTAGATACTTTCTCGCAAACTATTTCTTAAAACTCGGGATGTCATTCTTGAGTCCAAGATGAACTTTAATATGGCAATCAGTTATAATGCAGTACCAAGCGTAATACATACAAATTATTTATAGGCCGAATTCTCGTAAAGAGATTTTTTTATTAAAAACTCACAACAAAATTGTTTCAGAATAGTTTAACACATGGTGATAATAATATATTCAAATTGCATACAAATCATATAAATCTCGAGTACATAGCAATTTAGAGCTTAATTGCTGTTACTGTTACACATTGACCCCAAAGCTTTTCGTGCCCCATGTCGTTGCTACCCAACCTCCTAGTAATCTGAACCTCAAAGTCGAGCGCTTTAAAACAGCTAACCATACCTAACAGCCTCCCCTTCTCCATCCTTGGCCCGGCTTCTGGTCATAAATATTTGATATTTGTTCATTTTTTAGCATCGCTGGTCCTAAATTGGCCCAACTTTGCCTATCATTTGCCCGACCGGACCGAACTTGCTCGTCCGGGACCTGACCACAGACCGCAATTTCGAGCAAGCACTTTCCAATCAAATCCCAGTACCATTTTGCCCTCACCCATAGAAACAGTAGCAGTAACGGTAGCAGCATTAGCTGCTGGGGGCCGGAAATTTGTGAGTACGTAAAACACATTTTCACAAACACATTGGTGATACGGGTTTGTGGTTTCCCCCCATCAAGGCAGACAAAATTGCACCTCGTCATCGGACGACCGACGACTGCTGGGGATGACCTTTCTCTAGGCTCAAATGAGTTAGTCTGTCTTTTCATTTTTGGAAAACCGGTTCGGTAAGCGAACGGAGAGCGATAGATACCACAGAAGCCAGTCTGTTGCGTCGTTGGTCTTCTGCCGTACGTAGAAAGTCAATCTCTGGTTTAGTATCGCTTCGCTGCTGTGGAGCTGAAATTGCACTGTTTCATTCACTATGCCGGTATCCGGGTGCCAATGGACGATCGACCGAGGGGGATCGAAGTGTACGTTACAGTTTTGTCACCCTCAGTTACAGCTTTACTTGCTACCATATTTGTCTCGGTGGAACTCGAAATGTTCGAAGAAGTTGTGTTTATTGTTCCTCGAGAGCTCCCCAATGGGGGTCTGCATCATTTTATAGGAGCGACTTTTCATGTGTGGTCATTAAATTGAAAATTGTCTCCGGAGCTGCATAAATTCGGTCAAAGTTTGATCATTAAGCCATTCTCCGGAAAGTTGCATGTTGCTCGCTGTCAGTTGGCAGATTTTCGCTTGAATTCGATGCGGCAGTAGCTGTGTACAAGTGACTTCGCTTTGCCCATGATTTAGGAAACTGCGGTAACTATTTTGAAACGACATCTGCTAATGGCGACAAGCAGGGAAAGTTTTCCCTGATGGCTATTAGGTTGCAATTTCATCTGCCGCTCATGTGCCACTGCGGGTTCGTGCCAGCATAATAATGTATTTAAACTCGGCGAAAGTTGCATACTACTTGAGAGCTAGAGACTGATTGCTTGGCTGTGTTGGAGATAGAAGAACTTTTCGGTTTTGCGAAGCAAGAGTTTATAATAACGAACGGATGGAGACGCACGGTAGTTTATCTTCGAATAACCGACCATGCGTCGCCATCACCGAAAATTGACTGTTCACACTTACCTCGCCATCATCGAGCAACGTCGAATCGCTGCTATCGAGGTGATTGTCTAACCGAGGACTGCCAATACCGGCGCTGATGGTCCCAATTCCTGCACTGAGACCAATACCTCCGCTACTACTCGTTCCGCTGGAGCTTCCACTACCACCACTGCCACCACCACCGCTACTGCTACCAAGCAGACCCGTTTCCTGCCAGAGCTTTTTCCAGTCCGTATTGGCAAGTATTGATTTGTTATCTGAAAGAAAAAGAACGGCGAAAGCCGAGAGAAAAAGGACACATTTAGAAGAACGTCATTACTGGGTTATATAGTATGGCTGCTGTGGGATCTCGGTTGGATTGATGCCGTCTCTCACCACAGCTCGCGGCTTGGGTTGACCAGGAGATTATCCGACACCGTTCAATATGAATTCAATGAATAGATCTTTTAGCTTTGTAAATTCTAGAGGGTTTTAATCTTTATTGGGGATTTTGAAATAAATTTGCGCTTTTCGAGAGTCCTTGGGGATCTCATGACTTCGCTGTGAAAGGTGGGAATGATTTAAATTCGTTTAAAAGTGAGAATTGACCTTCCTTCAATCGCTATTTAAAGGTACGTAGAGATTGTTCCTTGGAATTTGTTTAATTGATTTACCTCAACCCAGACAAATATCAATTAATTTATCATTGAATGCCTATTGTTACCGTGAAAAGAAAAAATAATTTCTGTTTTACTTTTTGTTTTTTTTTCAATTTAATTTGAATTTAAGTAATACAATGATTTTTGGAAGCTGCTTTTCTATGGGGTTTGTATGATTTGGGTAATAAAATAAATGCAGTTTATTTTTTCGCATAGTATACTGTCTTAATAATGCAATACACATTACTAGAAGGGTAGAATCGTTTTCAGTAAGGCTGTGGTGAGAAAATTCTTAAAATCGCATGGAGATGTTCCATTACATTTAGATTGGAAAATTACAATAGAAGCATTCATCATTGAATACGATAAATACCCGTTTGGCATACCGCTTAAATTCTTCACGTTTAAATTATCGGTTGAAATCACAAATGAGTTACTTTTATGACTATCATTGATTTACTCGAATCGTTTTTTTATTATGGTGCACCCCAAATAATAATTCGGGATTTTAGTATCTTAAAAGAACATTCTAAGTTTTCTGGTTAAGTATCACAACTGCAATGAAATGCTACTACTTGTGCAACTAACATCGCATCTCCAATGGCAACTCAATTTAACCGCTCGCTATTTATGGGAACATTCCCAGAAATCTCGTTTCTTTTCCCAATGCACAACAAAGGGTAGCAACCGTATTATCTCGAACTCTCGTGGTGTTGAGGATTTATGTGCATTAGCTGAGCTATTCGAATTGATAGTAATGGATTTCAGGCCACGCTTCTCTTCGCAAAAAATATCACGGGTTCATTCCTTAGCAAACACCAATCTAGTTTGTTATGCTGCCCTCATCAGCTAAGTGATGGAGAGAGGATTTGACACAATTAAACACGAAATCGCTAGAGCGAGCTCAAAGTGTCTCGGTTTGCATGAAAAGTTCCTCGACTAACTAAACTGGTGTCTTGTTGGTCGCGAAATGTAAGTAAAAATAAATAAATACCGGTACCGCTGGTATGCCACAAGGAAGTCACCTTGAACCTTTGCTATTTCTGATTTACATCAATGGCATCAACCTCCCTTTGAAATGCCTCTCCTAGACTGATTGGATTGATAATGTCACGAACTTCTTCCAGCAATATCACATTCATCAGTAAAACTATACTTAGTGCGTCAACTATCAATAATATATACTGTTCCTCGCCTGATCGATCCTCAGCAAGTTTGCGCCGCTTCGGATCCTCAGTACCGGTTATGCGACAAATCCGAATCACACTAGCTTTGCCGCAAGAGCAGTTTTAAAAACGATGGTTCAGTAGGTGTACATGCATTCAATAAATTGTCGTTTTAGAAACTTCGTGACATCCCGAAATGATAATGCTGGTACAGTGAATACCCGTTTCTATCAGCCCCTTGGTGAATTTTAAGCTAATTAAACGGGTTTGACAAAATCGAAACATATATTTTACTTACTTTTTAAGAAACCGAAGCACTTGAAATATTCTTCTTTAGTCCCTAGATATAGCCTCATAACCCTTTCTGATTGTTTAGTTTAAATTTTTTTAAGTCTAATAGCGCAAAATTTAAAAAAAATCATTTTTTTTTATTTTTGCATATTTCGGAACTCTAAGATAATAAAAATTTGCTCAAGAAAGGATTTACTCCAATTCAACTTAATTCGTCTGTTAGAGGCCTTCAAACTACTAACTATCCATTTTCTGTGACAAAATCGGGTCAGAAAGCTGATAAAATCAAGGGTTGCAAAAATCGAGCGTTGATAAATCGAGTCTTAATTGTATTTAACTAATAGAGCTGACTGGATAGAATATTTTACATTATACATAATTTGAAAGAACAACTCATGATAAACAGAAGGTTAATAAACAAACAATTTTAATTATTGAAAACTTGTCTTGAAAAGCAGTAACTCACTGGCGGAAAGATTCTAACGAGTGGATACGTATGAAGGCGTTTTCATGACGTAGTAACATTTGATTGACTTTTCCCGGTACAATGCGAAAATTCAGCCACAGCGCACAACATAACAGTTGTGGTGCGAAGAAGTTGAAGGAAGTCAAATGAAAATTGGCCTCTTTGTAGCCGCCGGACCGGTAAGATAAAGTAGCCGAGTTTTCGCCTAAAATTTTAACTAGTTTGGCTGGTTTAGTAGCAAATTTTAATAACATAATTATTGCAATGAAAATTAAACATATAATATAAATTTGAGGAAACTGAACTAATATTTTTTAATTTTGATGCAGTTAAGCAATAAGAGATTCTTCGAATCTAGATATGAAAATATAATTGAAACCAAATAGCCCCGAAAGCTCCACATGATAAGCTTCGGCTTTTCACCCTCTCTCTGTAAAGAATTCTGTTTCTTGGCCCTCGGTTTAAAGCCTATTGAACCAAATGTCCATTCGGCCAAATGTCCATTCGGGCAAATGTCCATTCGGCCAAATGTCCATTCGGTCAAATGTCCATTCGGATAAATGTCCATTCGGCCAAATGTCCATTCGGTCAAATGTCCATTCGGTCAAATGTCCATTCGGATAAATGTCCATTCGGATAAATGTCCATTCGGTCAAATGTCCATTCGGTCAAATGTCCATTCGGTCAAATGTCCATTCGGTCAAATGTCCATTCGGTCAAATGTCCATTCGGTCAAATGTCCATTCGGTCAAATGTCCATTCGGTCAAATGTCCATTCGGTCAAATGTCCATTCGGTCAAATGTCCATTCGGTCAAATGTCCATTCGGTCAAATGTCCATTCGGTCAAATGTCCATTCGGTCAAATGTCCATTCGGTCAAATGTCCATTCGGTCAAATGTCCATTCGGTCAAATGTCCATTCGGTCAAATGTCCATTCGGTCAAATGTCCATTCGGCCAAATGTCCATTCGGCCAAATGTCCATTCGGCCAAATGTCCATTCGGCCAAATGTCCATTCGGCCAAATGTCCATTCGGCCAAAT
Organism: Topomyia yanbarensis; assembly: GCF_030247195.1. NCBI lineage: Eukaryota > Metazoa > Arthropoda > Insecta > Diptera > Culicidae > Topomyia > Topomyia yanbarensis. The sequence continues at coordinate 388,321,710 of NC_080672.1, forward strand.
GTCCATTCGGCCAAATGTCCATTCGGCCAAATGTCCATTCGGCCAAATGTCCATTCGGCCAAATGTCCATTCGGCCAAATGTCCATTCGGCCAAATGTCCATTCGGCCAAATGTCCATTCGGCCAAATGTCCATTCGGCCAAATGTCCATTCGGCCAAATGTCCATTCGGCCAAATGTCCATTCGGCCAAATGTCCATTCGGCTAAATGTCCATTCGGCCAAATGTCCATTCGGCCAAATGTCCATTCGGCCAAATGTCCATTCGGCCAAATGTCCATTCGGCCAAATGTCCAGTCGGCCAAATGTCCATTCGGTCAAATGTCCATTCGGTCAAATGTCCATTCGGTCAAATGTCCATTCGGTCAAATGTCCATTCGGTCAAATGTCCATTCGGTCAAATGTCCATTCGGTCAAATGTCCATTCGGTCAAATGTCCATTCGGTCAAATGTCCATTCGGTCAAATGTCCATTCGGTCAAATGTCCATTCGGTCAAATGTCCATTCGGTCAAATGTCCATTCGGTCAAATGTCCATTCGGTCAAATGCCCATTCGGTCAAATGTCCATTCGGTCAAATGTCCATTCGGTCAAATGTCCATTCGGCCAAATGTCCATTCGGCCAAATGTCCATTCGGTCAAATGTCCATTCGGCCAAATGTCCATTCGGCCAAATGTCCATTCGGCCAAATGTCCATTCGGCCAAATGTCCATTCGGCCAAATGTCCATTCGGCCAAATGTCCATTCGGCCAAATGTCCATTCGGCCAAATGTCCATTCGGCCAAATGTCCATTCGGCCAAATGTCCATTCGGCCAAATGTCCATTCGGCCAAATGTCCATTCGGCCAAATGTCCATTCGGCCAAATGTCCATTCGGCCAAATGTCCATTCGGCCAAATGTCCATTCGGCCAAATGTCCATTCGGCCAAATGTCCATTCGGCCAAATGTCCATTCGGCCAAATGTCCATTCGGCCAAATGTCCATTCGGCCAAATGTCCATTCGGCCAAATGTCCCTTAACGAAATTCAGCATAATGACAGGACAGCGCCTCGATAGTGGTGCATCGAGTAGACCGACGGGGATATTTGGGCATTTGTATACTACATACTTTTCCCTACTTTCACCAGCCCAACCCAAAGTTTAACCATTAGTTAGTGTTTGTGCTCTTTGTGTGGCTTAGGACATAATATTATTAGTTTTTCATATGTAGTTTTCATATGTGCTGTATATTTTCGCCTTTCTCATCTTTCATTTTAATTATTTTTTGTCGTTCTGCTCTTAATTTGCAGAATATCTGATATTTTTCTCTAATATATTGTTGTATACGGTCGTACGTCTATCTAACCTATCCTGAATGCATGTCTAATTATAGTGTTATTTCTCCCTTTGCTGTTTTTTCTCGGGGACACTTAAAAGCAATAAGGAATATGCAAACAACAGCATGGTTATAGAAACAATTTAGTAAACGCGAAAGTACATACGTGACATACAAACGCCCAGGCTATGAAAAGAACGCTCACAATAGCATACAAACATTCGAGCCGTCCACGATAATACAAATCTAGTCGTAAACGCGATCAATCACGCTTACATACGCCCATGATCTCGCAAACATGAAATCCATTGGACAATCCAATCAACCTGTTAGCGCTCGCGGAAAAAATTTCAATTTAAAAAGTTGCAGAATTATATTATGAACATATCCTACGAAGAAATACTCTCTCTAAAATGACACCTAATGCTTCAAATAGGTTTTGTCCCATCTTTTCGGTATAGATCCCACTGTGCGCCCGTTGCTACGTAATCAAGATTTGTTTCACGTCCGGAAGCCTCTAGTCTCGACAAAAAAACAAAACCAAACTCTTATACACTAGAATTCACTTTAGTGATATATGCAAAGTAACTTCCCACTATATCTGAACTATACACTTAAAATCGTGGAGGATCCTGCGAACATTGGCCAGCCCACGTGAATATGTAAGCACATGGTTATACATGCGAATTAATACACGCGAAGTTACATATACGCTACACGCACACGCCCACGCGATCAAAATCGTTAGCATATAAACGCTCGAGATCTGTGCGATAATGCAACATCGATCACAACATCGGTGATCTCGCAAAATTTAAACATTTCTGTGTTTTGGTAAAATTTTTAACATTTACGAATTTATAAAACGCGATCTTAAAAACGAATGACAGACGGCACGCGTTTCCACGCAATCATGAATTCGTCGATTCGGAAGCCCCTAGCGTTGGTGCTAGCAGCCGAGGACTATTGTAGAAAAAAAAATCGCTCATATACACTAGACAACACGTTTCATAGTGACATAACAGGGTACTTTAGTGATCTGAGGAAACTCACTGTCTTCTAATATTTGAACCGTACACCAAAATTAGGCATCAGATTCACGGTCCGCGTGATAATTTAAAATTTATGCCACGTCATCTCTAAAGCGTTACTGAACACAAAATTATTTTTCTTCAGTTTATCTAGTCTGAGTGTCTCTGCACATTTTCACAAAGTTGCTAATTGTAATCAATTAATGTAAAGAGTAAAAGATAACCAATTAGTTTGAAAGTATAGCAGATAGCATGGTGTTATACTTGGTTTTATAAGTTTTAATATACATATAGCAAATTACAGCACCTCAGACAGTTTGCGCAGTTTTATCTTTGACAGCAGAAATAATATAATCATTGACCTGATTAATATGGGAAGAATCCATTTTAGAAGCAGCTATATTTATATATTCATTGATTAAATAATAATAAAATTGATCATTCTTCATTTCATGATCAGTTCTTCAAGTCAAATATGTTCTCATTGGAAAATTAGAACATGTATTAGTTATATAATTTGCGATTCGACTTCGTCTCATCAGAATTCGGTGCTAACTTAGTGAGAATGCTAAGCTAGCGCCGGATTGACGCTAGCTCCAAAACAAACGGAGACACAATTTGTGTTCTTGAGCAAACCCCTAGTCAAGCACCCAGCAGCGCGCCATCAAAATCGATTTCCATTAGCGTACCCGCGTTCTGACTGCGGAAAGTGAAAGCCCGTTGACACGTGTCTCGTCATAACCTCTGAAGAATGGATAAATAAATGAGCTAACAGTGTTTCGACTGTCGTCGTGGCACAGTCAGCATTGTATTGCAGAGCTACTGGTGAGAGGGTACCTGAGTGGCTGCGAACATCAATCATCTACAAGTGGTTTGGACTGCACGAAATTGAATTCGGTTCCAACAATTGTGATTGGGGTAGCCGGGAAAGTACAGCAGCTCGTTACTAATTCAAGCTGATGGCAATTGTACTAGAAGCCAGCTGAAGTGAAACTGAATTATGGGAGATTCTGAAAGGTTGTTGCTTAAGAGGTTTCAGATGAATGGATTGCTCAGAGTAGGTTTCGAAGAGTGTTTTGCAGTTTTGGAAGTTATAAATATTAAGCTTGACAGTATTTTATGATGTGCGCTTGGAAATGTTTAATCATTATTCAAGGTCAAACCACTGGATACTGCATAATCAAAAGCACTCAATAACCTCAATACGTACACTAAAATCGCTACAATATAAAATAATTATATCATTTCATAGAACCATAAAATTAATACAGAATAATCACTCGTATTAGCTATTTTGACAACTTTGAAAATATACGTAGGAGAGAAAATCGAATGAAGATGTGTTTTCAAAATTTTTGACCGGTGAACAACACTACAGTCTCTTCTATTTTTACTACATCTCAAACGACTGGTCACAATAAAGCGCCATTATTAGAACGATATACAAGATAGCATTTTTTTCTCTTTCATATGATCAACATTCATTACATCCGTCCTCTTATACTTATGCTTATGATCAACATTCATTACATCCATATTATCCAGTATATTCATTATATGAAAATTAAATACCACTGAGTTGTGTGAGAGCATCGGGGTATCAGCAAGCTCATCGATTAAAATGTGTAAAAAATAATATAATTGATTTTTAGTCGCTCTAGGCTAGTAATTCTCAACCTGGGGTCCGCGGACCCCAAGGTTGCCGGGAAAAGGTTTCTGGGGGTTCGCGAAGATGAATATCTTTTCCGGTTGGATCTTGACACTTAAAACTGTTTCGCAACAAACAGAGAATAATATATTGATAGCAAACATAATTGATTTTCACAAACAGTATTGTATCGTTGTTTCCGGCTGCGCAGTGAAATGTACCAACCAGAGAAAATTAAAGTGACTGTAAAGCGCGAAAATATAACTTCGATTGACTTTTAACAAAATCCTCTTTTACCTACAGTACATAACATTGAACTGTTATTAAAAATGAAAACAGATCTTGATCGCAAACAAATGACGCCAATACAGTTACACCATGTGAGAAACTGTGTAATACACAGTGTGTATAGATAACGTTTAAAAATTCAGCGAAACATGCTACATGGCGTCGAATATGACAATGTTCAATGTAAGATCCTGAATATATGGATTAGGATCAAATTGAAGTGCGCTTACACGACCTAGCGCCTTGCGTTAGACCAGAACACTGTAAAAGATTTGTGTCAAAATACGGAGAAGTGAATCCATTACAAACGCTTAAGGAATATTTTTCGGTGGAATTCCCATCGGCGTTCGTGTTATTAAAATGCACTTGACAAATAACGCTGTGCACCTAGGCCAGTCAGATTCCTACGTGCCAGTTTTGTAACCAAAGGGCACATTTCGAAACACAATGTTCCGAAGTCGCTAAGAAAAATCAACCTACCTCTATCAACAGATTTTGATAAAGCACAATCATTTGACCAATCAATAACTGATGCGCTTTGTATATAAAAACTAACTGCCTGTACCAACAACGAAATAACAACGATTGGTCTAGTGTTTCCAAACCAACAACCAGCACAATAAATGACGATAAACACACGGATTTGCAACAGCGATCCGTAAGAGCAATGGACGTGATTGATAACGCGAGTGAAGGCAAATGAGCTGAGAGCTGATGCATTTCTACAGGTGTGGATCCGTAAAAAATTCGAGAGGGGTCTGAATTTAATGAAAATTGACGTCTGAATTTAATGAATGTAAAAAATTTGGTTTGAAAATGAAAAATTAAAAATAGTAAAAATGAATTTTGTAAACTAATGTCGTTTTCGCTTGAAGCAGAAACTAGCTCAATTTCGGACCTAACTGCTGTCAAACCGTTGGTTTGAATCCAGTTTCGAACCTAGGTTATGCGCCACTGAACTGAAAACCGGGTTGGATTCAAACGTGAAATATATTTTGGGGGTGACTCACATCACCGCTGTTTTGCGAGAACCCAACTCAGTTCCATTAACCCTAGAACGCTGCACTGGGGTACAAATGTACCCCACGCCTTCTTTGGGGGCGTGTAAAAACGAGAATTCGGCATTTACCGACCTGGGACCCTAGCCATAATTCAATTTAGAGTTCCTAGTAAGAGTAGGAAAAGATGGTATAGACAGTTTGCTTATAGCCTTCGTGGAAGCAGGTGTCAAAGTGGGCGTGGGGTACATTTGTACCCCAATGTACGGTTGCCGTTAGTGTTTCGTCAGGTTTCGTGCTATCAGCGGAAATGTGATTCGAGACAATACCAGTTTAAATACTGCTTGTTTTACTACGGTCGTAACAATTAGTATTATATAATCGTTTTTAATCGTTTATTTAATTAATTTAATTTAATTTAATTTTGAAGCGGAACAAAACATCGTTCTCATTTTTAAGATTTTTATTATTATTTTTATTTATTATAGTTTTTCAAAGCAATGACTCACAAGTATAGTTTGCGCACAATAACAGCTGTAACAGTAACATTGCGTGTTACCAATGTATTACTGGTCAGAAACAATTTTTTCATTTCAATTTCCACCCCATTTCGTGGTATTTTCCAAAACTTCTTCAAAATAATTGCAGTTTTTCAAAAATATCGAAATTCCATTATATACCGTATCAAGATTATTCTTTCAACTTTTAGAATCATTTGATTTTTTTCAAATCGTTTGAAAATTCGCAAAATTATAGTAATTTTTGTGAAAAAAATCAAAACAGCGATTTTTTCACTTTTTATTTGGTTCAAACCAATTTATGTATCATTGATTCAATAAATTCCGTACTTTCACTTACACAACTGTTTTTGGAATTAAAATACGAAAAAAATGGTGTATTATACATTTCTTTTCTTTGCATTTTTACCTGCCAAAATTGCGATCAAACGCGTGAGGTACATGTGTACCCCAGTGCAACGTTCTAGGATGGAAAATGCAAGTGCAACGTTCTAGGGTTAAACATGTTTGTTTGAAGCAACTAACCTGGGTTAGTTAGTTTCTACACACCAAAAAAATCTGAATTTTATCGTTGACGTAATTGCAAACATGACACAATTCAACAAACCGTAATTTACGAAATGACAGAACATTACCGTGTTCCATTTAATTTTACATGAAACATATACTTTACATGCGCAATGACTTAAAATTACACTTTCTACCATTCAGAACAAACGCTGTATGTGGAGTAAAATTACATGATTTACGAAATTAAACGTCATGTAAAATTAAAATCAAACGTAAAACTAAGTCATTTTTGATGCTCGTATATGTCATGGTTAGGAGACGTAAATTTACACTATTTTTTCTAGGTGTGTAGGTTTTCAATAGAAAACGATATAAAAATAGAATATTTCGAAGGGGGTTCGAACTCCCAGGACCCCTCCCCTGGGTCCGTCGCTCACTTCTACAAGAAAAAGTTTCTCAACACGCAGCAGCAAGCGGCATCCATAATACCTTCCTATCCTCAGAAACGTTTCATGGAAAATTGTTCCCAAAATCGTGAATAAAGTTCCATAAATTCTGGAACAACCATGTTTTTACGTCACGAAAACAGGACAATGAACAAAAATCATGGTTTTTATAATTATGTTCAATTTACCGTCAGTAACGCCCGTGTAACGTTTTTATTAGGGGAAATATTGGTTTTTGTTTTGCGAACCTAAGTCATGTTTTCGCAATGTTATTACCAAATCGATTTTCTTTACGTGAACTAGTACACAACTTTAAGAATACAATTCATAAAACCAAAGATTGACTTATGATGTTATTCATAGATTTAGGAACGTTAGCTCACAAAATCAAAACAGTCTGAATACTTTCTCGTGAACTATTTCACGAAACTCGAAATTTTAACAATCCTCGTGAACTAATTCATGATTCTTAATATATTAGTCATGATCCAATATCCGTGTTCGAGAAATGGTTCATAAAATCATCAAATATAATACATGTATTCGTTAACTGGTTCAGGATTCCTAGTATAATAGTCCCGACTTACCATTCGTTTTCGTGAAATAGTTTACGAAATGATGAAATTTTATTCAATTATTCGTGATCTGGTTCATGATCCCTTGTATACTAGTCACGATCTACCATTCGCGTTCGTGAACTATTTCACAAAATCCTATGATAATATTCATGTATTCGTAAACTAGTTTATGATTCCTAGAATAATAGCCGAGATTTACCTTTCGTGGTCGTGAAATAGTTCACGAAATCATAGAATATTATTGTTGTATTCAGGAACTGAAAGTTACGACTTACCATTCGTGCTCGTGAAACAGTTCACGAAATCATCAAATATTATTCATGGGTTCGTGAACTGGTTCATGATTCCAAGTACAATAGTCACGACTGACCATTCGAACACGTACAATATTTCACAATATCATACAATATTATTTATGGGCTCGAGAGCTAGTTCTTGTTTCCTAGTATTTGACCTAGGATCTATCTTGTGTGCTTGTAATATTTAGAAGATACCCCTAATCATTTTCAAATCCATGCAACATGGGCATGAAATTTTCACGGAAACTATTTCACAAAATCTAGAGTATTATTCGTAAAATCATTTTTGTTCCATGCACTATTCCATGAAATGTCATATATGTCCAGCTACTATGGATCTGCAAAAGATATGAGCAGTTGAACTAAGAAAACGATTAGGACCTAGAACAGCGTTATCCATTTGATAAACTTCAGTGTGATGTCTCGATAGAAAAAAAAACTGCGCTGAGCTCCAAAAATACATTATAGAGCCACAAATTGTGTTCATGGAAAAAGATCCTACTTAAAAAAACTGCTGAAGTCATGAACATCACTCACACCACTCCACATGTCAAATTCAAAGCTCTAGAAAAAAATATCATGATAACGTGCAAATGAATTACGAAAATCGTGACTAAGATCCTAAAATCAAGAACATAAATCATACTATTCGTAACAAAAATATCAAAAATCGTGACTAAGATCCTGAAATCATGAACTTAAGCCACTCTACTCGTGACTAAAATATTAAGATACCGTGAATAAAAATAATGAAAATCGTGACTTAGATCCTGAAATCATGAATATAAAACACATTACTCGTCATTTGAATATAAAAAATCGTGACTAAGGTCCTGAATATATAAACATTAATCACTTGCGACTAAAATATCACGAAAACATGAATAGAAATTATGAAGATCGTGACAAAGATCACGAAATCATGAATATAAATCACATTTCACACACAAACATCGTGACTGCTATCCAGAAATTATAAGTAAGAATCACTCTACACATGACTAGAATACCACGAAATAGAAACTACGAAAATCGTGAAATCCTGCAATCATGAACACAAATCACGCTACTCTGACAGAAAAATCCGACAGCAAACTCATGAATAAAATATTACGGTAACTTGATGAGAAATCACAAAAATCGCGAATGAGCTCCTGCAATCATAACCATCGTTTAACTGTCGGTTGTGTATTCTCATATTGTGAACAAGGATCACAACAAAAACTAAGCACGTCCAGGGAACAGCCACAGTAACCCTACCAAACATTGAAATGTAACGCCATGTTAATATTCGACGCAAACTAGTTTTTTGGAAACACAAATAGTTTCATGAATATGAGGTTTATTTTTCATAATTTCAGGAACATGGTCACGGTTTTCGTAAATCATTCAGTTGAGTCAATCCAAAAACAGTTTCTATTATATGCACTACGCAAGTTAAGATGGACAGTATTCCCTCTTCCATCTTATGAAGCACGTTGTATGTTTGTTAGATATTCAAACATTGAAAGAACATCGGGACTATGCTATGATCTCGTTTCTAAACGATATCGTCATGCAGCGTATTGACTCATCTTACATATTGTCAAAATTAAATATTTATGCTCCTACTCGTCAATTACGCAATAGAAATTTGTTCGCGATAGGTCATCACCGTACAGACTATGCTAAATTCGGACCACTAAACCAGATGATGGCTGTGTATAACGAGCATTGTGAAAGTATTGACCTTACCATGCCCCGAACAAGTTTAAAACAGTTTTTCAACTCTTTACGGCATCATAGTACATAGAAATAGTTTACAGGATAGTATATAAGCAATTAATATTTGTATAATGTAGTCTACACTTGATTGACGAAATAAATAAATAAATAAATTAAGGAAATAGTGATCTTGTTTTCATGAATTTATGAACGGGGTTTTCCCTGCGCGTTATTTTTTTATTTTTTGCGTCATGTATAAACAAGAAAGCTCCACGGCTAAATTATGCTAACGCATTGAGTCTTGTCAAATAAAACAAAATTAAATATTAAAAACAATGTTAATCCGGGGGGGGTCCGCAATAACCCAAAGTGATTTCGTAGGGGTCCCTGATACGAAAAAGGTTGAGAACCACTGCTCTAGGTGATCAGCCTTCCATAATGCAAAAAACACCTTCGCTATATAACCTTCAACTCACAAAGAGGTTTGACCATACAATCATCACTTTGTTAATGATGAGCTCTAGTGCATTCCTTCTGAAATAACCAGCAAGCATTAAAGCTTTGATCTGAGCTCAAGGCGAAAATCTCCCCTGATCACCCATCTACCCAACCGACGAAAGCCAAATCAATGCCTAATGATCGTAAAGCACGCTTTTCCAGTGCTCTAATTAGAACTAAAAATAACAACTGGTGCTGAAACTACCAATATCTAGCGCCACTCATCCCCTCCCTCCTCGCTCTACCCGAGCTGCTTTGATGCGGGCGGTGGTTAGCCGAGATCGTGATTTCTTTCGCCCCCCCCCCCCCCCCCCCCCGAAAGCAACATCCAGCGCAGCGAACGAGCGAATCCTAAACAAACAGCGCACGGGGTGAGATTCAGTCGCTTTAACAGCATCCAACCCAGAACGGTTGCGGTCATCCACAGTTCCGGCTGCGTGGCACACGAAAGACAGGATATGAGAAAAATCCGGAAAAGGCACGAACCAGCAACTGACCCGACCAGCGCTTTTATGGCAGTTTGTTGGAAGTAAGGGTGCAGGCAGGCAGGCAAAGGCTGTAGTTTAGTGGATGTCAGTTATTCGTCTTATTTTCCACATGCATATATCCATCAGAGGATGATGGCAGAAGCGATGTAGGTACACTCTATTCCGCACAAAATCAGTTCGTTGGAGTTAAAGTCGCAGTCTTTAAAGAGTCGAATTAGTTTGAATGTGGTTCCAAAATTCTTTTTCGCGAGCAGACAATGGTTGAAGACAACCTACTGGGAAAATCAAAGTGAGTAAATAAATCGAAAATAAACACAGTCGAAGGCGGCATCCAATTTTAGAACATTACACAATTTGTCTATGCTGGAAACGTTCTCTCAGACGTTTGTTCATCTGAATATTGGCGACACTTGTGCGTGTCGATAGAGTCGTCCCGCTGGCGTACGGTTCTTCGGTCGAATCTAAAGTTTTCAATTGATTGATTCTGGTTATCGTAATAGGAAAAGTTTCTATCCCCAGTAAGTACCATTAAAACGATACCAGAGTAATCGATTGTTGAACTTTCATATTAGCAATCTTTCGTTGGAGGAGACGCATGATCTTTTAGCGATATTTTTTTCTCCGTAGAAATGCTTTATGGTGGAACTTTTCCACCAAATTGTTTGCTATGCGAGGTTGGATCTAACGATTAAACGAGAAGCAGCCACGATGACTGAATATATCCGGTTTGTGCCAACGTGAGGATTGTTTGAGAGTTGTTTGTTTTTTTTTCTATCACAAATCCGATTTCGTTTCGATTTATCCCCACAACAGTCTCGGTTTGTTTGAAGTGCCATCGAAAATAAATCCAGCAGCGCATTCGCGAGTCAGAAAAGTCAAAATCAATTGTTCGCTGAGACTTTGAGATTTATTACAGTAGCGTTCCTCCACCACCCGGGCCCCGTGGTGGTGGAGGAACGCTACGTGGGAAGCTGAGCTGCAAGCAACCGGGCGGGTCATAGGTGGTGGATAATGCTTAATCGCGATAGCAACTAGTTGTGATTCGCGACCCGAACCAGCAGCGGGGGCTGACTGCGGGTGTGGTAGGACGAGGTAGTGGGCCCTATACGTCCTAGGCCTAAATGCCACATGCCCTAAAGCAGCCCTGACAAGGCGAGTCAGCGCCGCCTTTAAATAAGCGCTTAGCCCAAATCCCTCTCCTCCCGTTATCCTTCCTTCCTTCCTTCCTTCTGCGGCTGTTCGCCCATCTAAATATGGAAGCTGTTCTTCAATGTCAGCTTCTTTCACCGAACAGCCTAGATAAGCCGTGTAGTGTCGGTAGTGGTTGTTTCAACCGGCTAAGAATAACACTACGGACTACCTGTTTCAGTGGTAAAAATCTACCAAACAGGGAACCCCAATTCCATAGTGTCATGCGACCCGTGCTATGGGTAAAATTGTTGAGGGGGTTTAAAACATTCTCAATGGCGAACGGAGCCTGGGAAAAGTCGGGCGAACTCCCCAGTATGCTGCATTACGCAGCGGAACGTTCACTCTACACACCGATTTTTTTCACCGATGATCCACTTAATTTTGCCGAATTTTTGTTGGCTGGGGGTTTGCAGAGACTCTCGGCTGATGGTACTTCGGTGAAGTTTTGTTGAGTTTCGATTATCAAATTTCGATGTGTACAGATGAACCTGCCCAGAGGCCGTGTGGTATCCGGCCTAGAATTGAGCCACTGGAGTCCTGCTGCCATGTCGTAGGAGGCGACTGAAAGTAGGAGACCCTAAGTCAAGGTGTAGTTCCGTGCCGAGGACTTAATGATTGGAGGGTCTAAAATATGCCAGTCGCGCACGGAGCATTTTGGGTTTTGCCCTTGCTGTGTTATGCGAATCTCTGACACAGTGGACCATTATTTTCTTCGCAAATCGTGGGAATCAAATGATCATGTCCCATTTAAACCTGATATGGCTCGCTAAATGCGTTAACATCCCAACTCGCTTGGTGTCCTCTAGTTGTTGTGCAATTTGTGTTGGAGATGAAATGTACAGTTCTCTAATCAAAAATGGTTAGAATAGCACAAGTCAATCTCCAACATAAACGTACAGCAACTATGAATTTATCTCGACTCATGCAGGAAGGTAAAGCTTCCATAGCATTGGTTCAAGAACCGTATTTCCATAAAGGAAACTTCTATTTTGGAAAGTTACTTAACACTGCCTTCATTGCTTACAACAAGACAGGCATGACTAACCCACGTGAAATGCCTCGTGCTTGCATTCTTGCAAATAAGGCTATTGACGCGTGTCTCATATCGGAGCTCACAACTCGCGATATCTGTGTTGTCACAGTTACATTGACTGTCGAAAACGTAGACAAAAAATATATATATTGTTCAGCATACCTACCGCATAACGAATCATCTCCTTCTGATGATTTCAAAAGCGTTGTATCATATTGTAGCAGAAATGGGCTTCCGCTCATTATCGGCAGTGATGCGAATGCTCATCACATCATTTGGGGCAGCTCAGACATCAATCTGAGAGGCTCTGAACTGATGGAGTACATAAGTAGTACAAATCTCCATATTCTGAATGTGGGAAACCGACCAACTTTTGCGAGGTCTGGGAGGGAGGAGGTGTTAGACATAACACTTTGCTCTGATAGAATTTTGCATGAACTGGGAAATTGGCAGGTTCCAAATGAAACTGAACCGTCTCTATCCGATCATAAATATATATTTTTCGAGCATTTTGATGTCACCTTCAATGTGGTGACCTATCGTAATCCTAAATCTACAAACTGGGACCTCTTTTTGGAAAACTTGGCGACTAAATTTCATGGATATTTTCCAACAATTAGTCAACTAGACGACTTAGATGACGTCGTGGATACGACAAACTCATTCATATTAGCATCCTACGAAGAAGCTTGTCCACTTCGTACTGTTAAATCGACTAGGGGAACCCCTTGGTGGAGGGCTGAGCTTGAAAGAATGAAGAAAGTTATGAGAAGAGCTTGGAATCGGCGTCAGCGTGATGACTCCAGGGCTTTCAGGTCAGCTCGTAGTGCATATAAGAAATGTCTTAGATCTGCAGAACGGGCTGGCTGGCAAAGCCTATGCACTAATGTCTCTAGTCTGAACGAGGCTAGCAGATTAAATAAAATTCTCTCCAAATCGAATGATTTTCAGATGAACTCCTTGAAAACCAGAGATGGTGTTTATGTGACGGACGAAAAAGATGTTCTTAATTGTCTCTTCGACACACACTTTCCAGGCTGTATCGATCCGGAGTTGATCAACGTTCACAGATCTCATTCTGGTGATTCGGACTCGTGGGCGTTAGCACGCACATTGGTTTCCACTGAATCGGTCAAGTGGGCAGTTGACAGCTTTGCTCCATACAAATCACCCGGAAAAGATGGGATACTTCCCGTGCTACTGCAAAAGGGATTTGATATTCTTAAACATGTCTTGAAAAAGATTTTGCTTTCCAGTCTTGCTACCGGGTATATCCCGAAAGCATGGCGAGAAATAACTGTTAGATTTATTCCCAAAGGGGGGCGCTCAAGCTATGAAGAAGCCAAGAGTTTTAGGCCAATCAGCTTAAGTTCTTTTCTTCTGAAAGCTTTGGAACGGATAATCGATCATCACATCAGGAACGTTAGTTTAGTTGAATATCCACTGCACAAAATGCAACATGCATATCAGTGTGGGAAATCCACGATCACTCTGCTTCACGATGTTGTTTACAACATTGAGAAAGCCTTCTCGCTCAAGCAATCTAGCTTGGGTGTATTCCTAGATATTGAGGGTGCTTTTGACAATGTGTCCTTCCAGTCTATTCTGGAAGCGACGCGCGGTCATGGGATACCTGCATGTATCTCAGGTTGGATAAACGCAATGCTTAGTAACCGCATGCTTTGCTCGTCACTGCGACAGGCTGAGATACGGAAGTTGAGTATTTGCGGTTGTCCTCAGGGCGGCGTTCTGTCACCTTTGTTATGGAACTTAGTAGCTGACGGCTTGTTGAAGAAACTCAATGAGCTTGGATTTCCAACCTACGGGTTTGCTGACGATTACCAAATACTAATTACTGGATTTTGCATCGGAACAATCTTTGACTTGATGCAACAGGCATTAAGAGCTGTCGAACAGTGGTGTCGACAAGTTAAACTATCAGTTAACCCAAGCAAAACTTCAATGGTTCTTTTCACGAAGAAGCGAATAACAACCGGGGTTCGTCCCTTGCAGTTCTTTGATTCTGAGCTACTGTGTGCGGATCAAGTCAAATACGTTGGAGTCATATTGGATTCCAAACTGAATTGGTCTGCTCACATTGAGTTCAGAGTCAAGAAAGCGTGCATGGCCTTCGGGCAGTGCAGACGAACTTTTGGAAAGACCTGGGGTCTCAAACCTAAATACATCTATTGGATTTACACGACAATTGTACGTCCAATACTGTCATACGGATGCCTTGTGTGGTGGCAGAGGGGAGAGGTGGTGACAGTCCAGTCAAAGCTAAACCATCTGCAAAGAATGGCGCTCATGGCGTTGACTGGTGCTTTCACCACGACTCCGACTGCTGCTCTTGAGGCACTTCTAAATATCAAACCATTACACATACACTTAAAACAAGAAGCACTATCATGTGCATACAGACTGCAGGTTACTGGGCTTTGGAACAGTAATCATGTTGATCTTGCTACCAGTCATATACGATTGTGGTCACAAATGGTTACATGGGGTGAAGATATTCTTGCTCCCAGCGATATTACACTCACTTGTAGTTTTCCTTACAGGACATTCCATGTGAAGATTCCCTCTCGAGAGGAGTGGTTGTCTGGCTTTATGGAAAGACAACAACAAACGCAAGTAGTCTGTTACACTGACGGTTCTCTGATGGAGGGACGTGCTGGTGCTGGTGTCTACTGTCGTGAAATGAGATTGGAACAATCTCACTCACTAGGTAGATATTGTACTGTATTCCAAGCAGAAATCTTTGCGATTATGTGCGGGGTGCAATCGGCCCTTCAACTGAGTTTGTCCGGCAGAGTTATAAACTTCTGCTCCGATAGTCAGGCTGCAATCAAGGCCCTTAGCTCAGACAAATCCCGGTCCAAGCTAGTGATCGCGTGCCGAACCCAAATCGAAGAACTAAGCATTGTCAACACTATCTACCTTGTCTGGGTGCCCGGACATTGCGGTATTACTGGAAATGAATGGGCTGACGAATTGGCCAGGGCAGGTTCAGCGATTGACTTCGTTGGTCCTGAGCCCGCCCTGCCAATTTCGACAAGTTGGATAAGGGAAAAAATACGGTCCTGGGCTTTGTCCGAGCACCGCAATTATTGGAGAAATCTACAAACGTGTCGCCAAACAAAGGCGTTTCTAGAACAACCATGCCCAGTGGTTTCGAAAAATCTCTTACATTTTTCGAAGCTCCACTGCGGCATGCTGACCAGGGCTTTAACCGGCCACTGCAAACTCAATTATCACATGGCAACTATTCAGCGCGCTGAGTCTTTTTCATGTGATCTTTGTGAATCCGACTACGGAACCTCATATCATCTGATATGCAACTGTCCAGCGCTAGCGCAATTGCGATTTCGAGTCTTCAGCCGTCCTTATATAGACGAAACCATGTTTGGTCGACTGAAACTCAGAGACATACTAAAGTTTCTTATCCAATGTGGTAAAGAGCTTTAGGATTATTCGCAGGCAAGTTGAACTACTTGTGAGTTTAACTTACCTGTTGTTTATTTTTGTTTTGTGCTGTTATTTTTCCCACCCTTCCAATTCTACTTCCCCACTCCTCCTTGTCCTTTCCTTCCACTCAGGAAATGATGAAAACACACGGCAAGGCACAAATCCCCGACTATGTACGGGGAACGTGCCATTTGAGCCAATATATTCTGATTCCTGATCCATCAGAGGATGATGGCAGAAGCGATGTAGGTACACTCTATTCCGCACAAAATCAGTTCGTTGGAGTTAAAGTCGCAGTCTTTAAAGAGTCGAATTAGTTTGAATGTGGTTCCAAAATTCTTTTTCGCGAGCAGACAATGGTTGAAGACAACCTACTGGGAAAATCAAAGTGAGTAAATAAATCGAAAATAAACACAGTCGAAGGCGGCATCCAATTTTAGAACATTACACAATTTGTCTATGCTGGAAACGTTCTCTCAGACGTTTGTTCATCTGAATATTGGCGACACTTGTGCGTGTCGATAGAGTCGTCCCGCTGGCGTACGGTTCTTCGGTCGAATCTAAAGTTTTCAATTGATTGATTCTGGTTATCGTAATAGGAAAAGTTTCTATCCCCAGTAAGTACCATTAAAACGATACCAGAGTAATCGATTGTTGAACTTTCATATTAGCAATCTTTCGTTGGAGGAGACGCATGATCTTTTAGCGATATTTTTTTCTCCGTAGAAATGCTTTATGGTGGAACTTTTCCACCAAATTGTTTGCTATGCGAGGTTGGATCTAACGATTAAACGAGAAGCAGCCACGATGACTGAATATATCCGGTTTGTGCCAACGTGAGGATTGTTTGAGAGTTGTTTGTTTTTTTTTCTATCACAAATCCGATTTCGTTTCGATTTATCCCCACAACAGTCTCGGTTTGTTTGAAGTGCCATCGGAAATAAATCCAGCAGCGCATTCGCGAGTCAGAAAAGTCAAAATCAATTGTTCGCTGAGACTTTGAGATTTATTACAGTTGAAGCCAAAAAAAAAATCCACACAGTAAACGAACTCGCACGGATCAATCGGACCACTAACCCCTCCTCCGTCTCTTTCTTCTTTCTCGACTGGCTGCAGGTCTGCTACGTTCGAGTGGAAGTTCGGTAAAAGCTGTCGACGAATGTGATCAAGACCGGGACCGCAGTAATGCACATGTACCTAGTTGCAGCGAAGCGAGAAAAGGGGCCACCACCGCCAACCAAGTCGTCAGTGTCGCAATCATTTTCAATCAGTTCCGTTCGGTCGTGGTCGCATAGAAGTCGCTTTCGGAAATGGATAAATTCGAAGTAAAATGGATGTTTACTCTGTTTTTATGATTTTTTTCAGTAACGTGGTTTACCATGGAATTCGTAACTGTTTTTGTTTGCCTGATGTGGTTGTATTGTTGTGCTGTCGTGTTTGGCACTTGCTTTCAATTTTTATAGCTGCCAGAAATGGAAAGCAGCTCTGTCGGTTGGTGTGTATGCATTCGTGTGTCAGATCGACTCTAGGTTGGCTTCTCTAATTTATGTGACTCTTATTCATAGCATAAATCAATTTGAGCAGTGAACCTTCCGGAAGTAGTTCGTACGCTGAACCGAAGTTTGTTTGAGAGTCTTGCGTTATTTCGATTGAAACATCCTGAAGGTCATAATTGAAATATCCTGAAAGTCGTAATAAATAATCGCTGTAAGTTTAAAAAAGCAATTTTTGTGCGCCTTTTGTCGCACGGGTTTTTAAAATATTTTCTCAGTTCTAATCGGGAAAGTGTGCATCTATCACAGGTTGAGAGATCTTGATGTGTATTATCAACTTCAAAAGCTGTTGAAGCACTGGAAAGTTGGACACTACATTGTACTGGGATAGTATATAAATTGATTCTGTTGGATTCCTGGGCTCCCACTGTGTTCCTGGACACCATGATTTCAATCCTAGTTATAGAATATTACGGTATCTTAGGTGCTAACGCTTCGAAACGAATAAAGTGTTAGCGGGTGACCCGGATTTCGAAGTCAGCCTTAAGCGATATTTTTCAGTTATATCTAAATGATTTTGTGTCCGATAACCATACTTGCACTTTTTTGTCGCATGAGATTTTAAATGTTCAATGATTTAATCGAATTGTTAGGGAACACGCATCTGGGATCACGAACTGACATTTTTTTAACTGAAAAAAATAAGTTGTTCGTTTGTTTATTGTTTATTTGGCCAACAAGATAGCTAATCCATTGGACACTTAATGCATGTGGGGAATACGCATGGTCTTACCTGAGTTGAGTAATAGTTGTTGAAATATGCATGCAGATTATTGCTCAGTAACATATAATTTGGAATAGCACATACACTATATTAAATATTATTTTCCATGTTAACCATATTTCATCACCTGTATAATAATATTATAGCTGGATTATTGTTATAAGAGGCAACAAAAACGGGACATGAACACAGCCAACAGATGATGTATTCCGACGAACCCCCTTTCGAACATTGATGTACCCCTTTCTGAAATTGTTTACCATCATTACTGAGAAAAAAATGATTTTCACTTGAATAAAAACCATAATTTTCCAATTAGAAACATGTACCTGTCCCACTCTCAGTAAGCATCTCAATTTTTGACACACTGAAACAATATATAAAGACAAAATTTCGACGGCAATGTTAGGATAACTAGTTTAAATTTATCCCGCATAATTCACCCCCTACAATAGTCTAATTCACCCCTGGGGGTGAATTCACCCCCAGTTGAAAACCACTGCAATAAACAATTATGTACAAAAATATTGACCTGGCAGCAGGTCAAGGCGATGGCGGGCAATCGCCCAGGATGGCGATCTTTCTCAACGGCCCTTTGCATCACCAGGGGTGCGCAGGGATAAAAACCAAAAAAACTGCAAAAAGATTGATTCCTTTCGGGTAGGTGAGCCGTTCTTTTTTTTTCGTGGGACAATCCGAGTTTCAAAGTTTATTCCTTCAATTGAAAGGGTCGTAAAATACCCCTGCACCTTCCAGCCCGTTAGCTTTATCGGCACACATAGCATAACCTCAGAGGCATGGTCTGCCTGCCAGAGATTAAAATCCCCGAATGTTAGCATTAAGTATCAGGAATCAGTAGCGACTGGCTCAAATGGCACGCTCCCCATGTTGATCGGAGATTTGTGCCTTGCCATAATTTGTCTTTTCGTCATTTGATGGACAGGATTGGGGAAGTGTTAAGGTTAGGGAAAAGGAAAATAAAGAAACAGAGCACATAGACAATACGGAAGTACTCTTCACTCCTAAGAGAATAAAGACACTTCTCGATGAGCGGATATATCACCACCCCCGAGGGGATATTGAGACAACAGAACTCTCCACGCACCAGGATTATGGAACTCTAGCCACATCGAAACATCAGTGCTCTTCAAACATTCCTTGGGATTCCATGGAATGTAAAGAAATACCTTGTTCTAGTGAAGGCTATATGATTCGACAATAAAACGGAAGTCCCCTGCCTAGTCAGATATCTCTTCCAATTTCTATTTCAGCCTGGTACAGCTTTGTTCGTTATCCGGAGGGAAACTAAACAATACCCTACCTAGCCAAGCTAGGGATGAATGAGTTGGGAGGGATTGCAAGGAGATACCCGTGAAGATCTTTTAACAGACCATCCTTCAGCGCAATTTTAAAGTGATGTTTCTCTAACTTTGCTTGCACTCGATATGTATTATGACTCGAAGACTCTATACAACGAGATGAAGCATTGTTGAAGAGATCACCTCTGCGCTTGTGCTCCTTTTCTTTGATTTTCCCATTTTTAAGGTATTAGAAGAAGCACGTTTTTCGCAACTACCTGATGTTGTGTGAAGTGACTCAATTTTCGATTCTCCGAAAATCCAAAAAGGATCTATACGCATCAACGCTTTTACCAAACGAGTGGGAATTTACAATCTATCCAAGTCCACACAATTAAATTCAATTTTTTTCTACCACATATTCAAAATTGAATTATCACACAGTAGAATCGCAAGAGGTTGCTACATCTAGACGTTCAAATGATCAACGATGACGATGTACTTATAACGATAACGACGGTTCGAGCTCGTTGGATACGATCCAGTTTGCCAACTCATGCATAGTACAGTCAGAGCAGAGAGTTACTACTAACACCTCTTCTCTGCCAGATCATGTAAACGTTGGGTGATTTGCTACATTAAGTATACTAAAATTTGTGTTACTTAAACAGTCCACCAATTCTGTGCCTCTCAAATTGATATCTGAGCTGTATCGAATTATGTGGTGGGTATTTGTATCACTGCCGATTATGAGTGGAAACCCATTTCTGCCACAGTATGATACAACCCTTTTGAAACCATCAGAAGATTCCTGTTCATGTTATCAACAGTCACATGGACTGTGACAGCACAAATATCACGAGTTTGAGGTCGGATAAAAGATATGCGTCGATTACACTATTCACAAGTTTACATGCACGAGGCATTCATCGTGGATTTGTCATGCCATTTGGTTGTATGCTACGAAAACGGAGTTAAGTAGCTTTCCAACATAGACGTTTCCTGCATGGAAATACGGGTCTTGAACCTTGCATGCTTTCGCATGCAAAAGACGGGATATATTCATAGTTGATGTACGTCTATACTTAAGATTAATTTGGGCTACTCGAACCATGGTCGATCAGACCATTGCACATTTCATCACCGGCATTTATTGTACAGTTACTAGAAGATACCAAACACGTTGGCTTATGATCGCCTACAGTGAACCGAAGTGGGCATTAGTGACATGACCATCATTTGAATCTCACGATTTGCCAAGAAAGAAACGTCCACTAGGTAAAAGATTCGCTTAACATAGCAACACGGCAGTACTCGGCTTGAAGAAACACTTCGACTCAAGGACACCTATTTTCAGTCGCCTCTTACGACTTGGTATCTGCGCAGATCCCAGTGGATCAATTCTTGGCTGAGATACTTCAACACACCGGATGTCACACGGCCTCTAGTCTAGTTTAGTCAGAAGAAAGATAATAGACTGTTATCAACCTCCTAGTGGACCACAGCCACAATTTGTTGTTGGTCGCCTCTTACTATTTGGGAACAGAAACCAGTGGGTCAATTCTTGGCTGAAATACAACGAGAGATTTCAACCCGCCGGATACCACACGGTAAGTACCCGGCGGTGCCACATTAAGTATCTGAAACAGAAGTGCCAAAAAGGGATCAACTTTCTTCGTACAATAACCGGAACAACGATACTGTCGGTAATGGACTACGGATGATTCTACTTTGTTGTTCCGCTGCGAACATTCATTTCATTAAACTCAAAAGAATTCAGTATCGTAGTTTGTGTATCACCTTAAAGTGAGTGCAGTCGACCCATACGATTTTCCTGTCGGGCGTTCTACCGCTAAAAAATCGATTTGGGAAACTTTCATATTGATTGCTCATTCGATGCAATATCCTGAACCCATTGGTAAATTTCGAGAGGCTCATCGAGTTTAATGATTAAACCCATTTCATGTTCCTATACTTTGACTTTATGATTCTAAACATTTTTCATAATAAATCCTGAGAAGTCGACTGCTTTAAGATCTTTTCAAACCGAATTGAGAGGATCAGAGCGAAATTCCGAAAGCACTCGTTCTGAGTGCATAGAAAAGATAGAAGAGGTGCCCTTGAGGCTTCTTAGATTAGCTGATTCTTTTTTCCTCCTCCGTGATTTCTGATCATCTCTCATTTTAGTCCAAAACGAATAAAAACAGATCGTGAGACTGCTATATACTGCTGCTAGATTCAACCAGTCACAACATTTTAGTCGCAACAGTGTTGCGAACTAACATGAACGGAACGAATTCCTCGCATGAAAGTGACATCAAGTGCCAATGAAAATAATGATGCTTTAAAATGACGCGAAAGCAAAAACTGTCGCCTCAGCTATATTATCTCAGTAAATTAAAATATTTGTTTTGCCTAGTACGCTTGAATGTGATGTCTAGTATTCATACTAAGAGTACAGAGTGCACAGACCTAATACAGTAATTAAAATTGGGTACAATTCAAAAACCTGTGATTTAAATTTAAAATTGAATTGCCAAAATCGAGTATTAGATCTGAGTTTTGTTAAACGGGACAATCACTTGCGATGATGCGTTCACTTTTGGAGAGTTTTAGTACTCAGTCGTCCATTAAACTTCTTCTACTATTTTTTAAATAATTCATAAGTGAACTCGGTTCAATGCTTTAACCAATCGAAACAGTGGTTCTGTTATCAAGTTATATCTGTTTCCAACAATAAAAATAAAAAAATGAGTTTTACTGGTTGTCCAACAGATCTCACGCAAGCTCTTAACCATTGCGCGTAGATACCTGTTTACGAAGCAGGGAAATATTTTTTCCTCATCAAATGCGTATAGGGGGTCGTTCATATCTATCTCGCTATTGAACACTTCCGTGTCATAATCGTGGTTACTGCCTTTATGTTCGCAAACATGCTTGCTTGTTGCCTTTATGATTGTGAATTTCCTCAATGATTGTGCTGGTTGTAGATTTTGAGATATTGACGCAGCTTTTGCCGTTGTCAATATTATCTGAACATGTGCCACATATTTGGTAATTGTTTGTGTTCAGCGGTAAATATATCGTAATGTGACGTTTTTTCACAGAACTGGAACGTACTAGTTTGCCTTTGATATGTGCAAATGAATACTATGTGTAATTGTACTATCGCATTATTTTTGTACTGCATTTCTCCCATATGTGATATGTATCTGCAAGTAAGCGGTATCCGATCTTGTAACCGAACATTGATTCTCTCACCGTCCATTTATATAAAGATCTTAATTACAGCATTGTCACACACAACCATTAAAATTTAATGGTTTTAAATCATTCAAAATCAATGATTTCGCCTGATCCAATTTGTTGAACGCTATGAGCGCAGAACGCCTGAGGTGGTAGAACTCAATAAAGGTGGCCATCGTAAGTCCATTTTCACCTTCAGAAAATGTTTTTCATCACAAATACTCGGTCTTATGCGAATCACCACAAATCACAGTATTTGACCGGTGCACCACTTCTTGCTTCTGCGACTCACTCATCTCGACAGATTACTAGGGCATAGTATAGTAGAAGTTTCCTTTGTTCTTCAGACAAGGAACACTTCACACCGGCTCAGACAGAAGCATAAACCACACTGAATTTCGTGATCATTGATTTTGGTTGTTGGAAACAGCAATCTTCTAACTTTATCTCAAACCAAACGAGCTACAAGCTAAAGTCGCTGATAATAATGTTTTTGAAATTTATTTTCAAAATATTTCGGGGGGAGGCTTTAGCCCCCTAGTCTCCCCTCTAGCTACGTGCCTGCTTAACATCCATTATGCCTACCGTATTGATGCCGAACGTCGCGCACTCAATCTCAGGGATGTCAAATTCGGCACGTGCCGTTGGAGAGGTCTCGATAATGGTGCCGATCAGCGTATACTAACAAGGCTGTGGACCGACTATACATATTTAAGGTTCGACTGAGAAAGCCGAGAAAATTTTGTTTTCAAAGATGGGCGCTTTTCGAAACTTTCTTAGTTGAATCTTCATACATGATTTTCTGCTTAACAAAACGCCTCCTCCAATATGCGACCGCTATGGAGGGAACCGCGTAATTCTTCAGTGCAGAAAGTATGACGATTCAAGAAGGATGCACGATGTAAATTCGGCAGTTCTGCGAGCTGCTGTATGCAATGACGCAGACAGCGAAAAGAAAATGTTAAGCTGCCTTAAGGAAGCAAAGTAATATAAAAACTACAAGGGGCAGCCCTATGGGGTTGCACGAACTGTAGACGTAGGACTATACTACTTAATGTAAAATATTTATTTTCTTAGTACTTAGTGTGTGGGAAAAAACACCCGGACCGGTGAAGAAAAATCAAATTTTAGACAATATAATCACATCTCATGTATAGAACAAGCTTTCTAGTTGCTCTCAAACAGATCCTAAAAGTTCAAACACCCATGGATAACCCCAAGTTTGTAGATGTGTTTCGATGCCACAGGATTGTAAAATGGTTAATAATACGTCATGAAAATTCAATTCTTCCGTGACAATTTTTTTGCCTGCAAAATGCCCTGTGTGTATGCAAAGCTCATGATTTGTTGGGATATTAGCATTGATCGGAAAATGCTTTCCAACGCTGCGCATTGCATACATACAGGACATGTTGCAGGTCACCAGAAGCTGTTCATTTTACCACCGCCACATGTTCATTTTACCCACTCGCTATAAACATGTCTCATTTTTGGACATGTTAAGAAATCAAGAATCATGTTTGAAAAAATGTGTTTATGACGAAGTATTTTTACCAGATATGTACAAAACATGTCTAACAAGAAACATAAGGTGATTGTAATATCTCATTCACTTATTAGTTAGAAAATAATGACTTTGCTTAACGTGTTCATTTTACCGCCAGTTCCCCTACCTACCAACTCATTCGCCCCAAACATTGAACCCAAGCGTACAATGCAAAATGAGTCAACGCTGATGATGATGGGTAGAGCGAAAGAGACAACTAGTACCACGACACTATTAGCGCATTTCTTGAGTGTTTTTTCAAAACGTCATATCTGCAATGAGTTACTCTCTTTGTTTACTTTCTCTTTCTATTTTTACGGCGTCACTATAACACTTTTCACTTATTTTACAGTACAGATCGAAAGACGGTGGTTTTAACTAGCATATTATACAAAGAGTTGAGGGATAAATGTTAAAGTTGCCGAATTATTAACAGAAGAGAAAGTAAACAAAGAGAGTAACTCATTGCAGATATGACGTTTTGAAAAAACGCTCAAGATTTCACCAAAATTCCACGCGGCCTTTTCCGATTGAAAGGAGCGGTCGCGCTTAGCCCATCTGTCATAATATCGTGATTTTGCATAGCGAAGAGCTGAATGATAACACATTTTGTTCCAAAAACAGCCCTGCGTTATGCAACACTTTGTGCAGGTTGATTATACCAGTTGCAAGTGGGGCCAAATTCACCAAGTTCCGTAAAATTCCTTTCAAATTACAGTATTGATAAAATTGCTTAGATGAGCTAAACTAATTAATCAAATCCTGTTTTAAAAACTGTCCTTGCGTTTAAACCAAAATGGGAAGCTTATTACTACCACTACATTACAAAATTTCAAGCGCAAATAGCAAATACATGTGATAGTTAAACCAAAAAATTTACTGGTAACATTACAGCGGAATTTAGGAAGCAGTTGGAGCGGTCGCCTGTTGGACGACACAAGGTAGCGTCCCTCCACAGCCAGTGTAACGGACTTCTAGCTCAGCTGCACTGGCTGTAAAAAACACAGCGCAATGATCTGCTTCGCCAGCCGTTCAACAGGGAACTGAGCGTGTCTGGCCAAGTCCGTTCTTTAAATAGTCGATGATGACGTCATTCATAGAAGCGTTGCGCGCTAGGTACACCAATCCGTCGTACAGGGCTTGGGAAGCGCTATCTTCTGTGTGTTAATGCGCGATATTTTGACAAGGTTGAATATTATTTAATTTTTTAATGCTATGAGATCAAAAATCTTTGGGTTTATCTATTGGAATCTATTCTTAGAAGTATTCCGGGGCGATTTGCGCAAAAAATTTGAAAATTTATCGTGAGATGGCTGAATTATATGCGTTTAAAATTGGACCACTTTTCGTTACATATCATTTTTGTAGAATTTGCAGAGTGCACCCCCATATCGAAAACAAAGACGTAGTCCTACGTCAAAAGTAGTAGAATTTTGAAATTGAGCCTTATTGGTGAATAGTATTGTTCAACATTATACGCAAAACAAAAATTCCGACATGAACGCATGAGTTTTCGGTATCAAGTGTCTACAATAAAGAATAATGAGAACGATCCGTTAGCTGGAAAATAATTGGACTGAGAATTTTGGCAAAAGGTATGCTGGCCAAATAACGTATATTTATTGAATTTATTTGCTTCAACTTCAACCGACTGCAGACCAAATATCATTCACACAAATAGCACTGCGTAGAATAATATTTCGACAAATGTTCCCACATCGACCAACATATCCCCAGTGCATTTTAGGGAACTTCTCCGTCGAACAGAATCAACCACTCACACCGGTTCGTAGCTCGAAGGCATTGTTTTGCCCGAGTAAACAACATGAACATCCGTAGCAGCACGTGGCCATTGTCCATCCCATTCAAAAACTGCAAGCGAAAGTGCTCCGAATGCAAAACTTTTCCGGAACCATTGTCATTCTTTTCCCAGCGGGGGAACTTTCATCGTCCGGAAACCATCCACTCTCTTCGCCTCATGCATCCGTTCGGTTTTATTCGAAGCTGACGGGAAATTGACTACGAACAGAAAACTTTTTCAATTTATGCCAAGAAATTTCACTTGCAAAAGGCACACTTTCCTCAGATCTCTGCTAGTGCCGCGCGTGTGATATTCACTCCTAAAGATAAGACTAAATTTAATCAACATATCCCCAGAGGAGACCTGTTTGCGGCGAGGATGGCTTCCGGCGACAGCGGAGGCTGACCACAACATATGGGTCGACGGAGCTGCTATGCAAAACAAAGCCAAGAATGAGACAAAGCTCTTCCTCCTTTAGATTTGACAATTGTAGACGGTGCGGTGTTGGTATAGTTTGGTGAGATGCGGTACGGAAGCCACCAGTATCTTTGGAACTAGTTCGGAACTGGAACGTTCAAACACACTGACATTATGGCTTTTAGGAACAGTGATGAGTGAGGTGAAGAAACGACCGAACTGCAGCAGATGTTAGATATGCAAACACTGGGAACCACCAACTTCTCGTTGCAATTCTTGCAGTTAATTTGTGTTCTGTTGTCACATTGCACAGACTGAATCAACTGCTACGGTGGTCCGGCTACAACTTCAAAGGGCTACACAACACCATCCAGAATCACTGTCTCATCCTGTCGGACTGTGGAATAGGCTAATGAATAAAACCAACTTCGACGGTAATGGAATTTGAAATGTCGATTCTTGTTTGTAGGTTTTGGGCAGAAAGTCCGGGAGAGTTCAGTATCTAGTTGAACGTTAGTTGGTTTTGTATGTGTGTGGGAAGATGGTCCTAGGAAAGAAGTAATGAAAAATGCAAACGGAGCTGTTGAGTGAACTCAATTCAAAGACATTTCATCAAACTGTTTCCTAATTTTTGTTAGTCTCTTTATTCCGCTTTGAACACTTTAGTTCAATAGATTGACTCTTGAAACGAAAGTTGTTTATTTTGTTTTTATACTGTTCCTAACAAAGTGAAATTATTCAAGCCGATTCGATCACAACTTATTGATTGTAGGCCGACAAACTCTGAGTGATAGGACAAAAAGTAACAAAATTACCTTACGTTTACTGTGCTCGAAAAATGCCGGAACTGAACCAAGCTGTGACGATAATCACTCCCGGATGGATTTATTGCTCAAAAATGAACAAATAATAATTCAAAGCAGCTGTGTCAATCTAATAAATCATTCGACTATCTCCGAAGCAAAAAGTTATAAATAGCTCGAAAAGTTTTCGAGCATAGTCACTCCGTTTCTATAATCCATCATTGGGATTTTTCATTTTCTTATGAAAAATCGCGCCCATTCAATAACATCCCTTACCCGCAGCCCAAACAAGACAGATTGATCAGCGAGCGAGACTGGTGCTCCCATCCGTTTCAATCCGAGTGATTTCCGAACTCGTTTGACCAAAAACTGATCTGAGCCATCCCGCCGCGCCGTACCGTCGCGTCGCGTCGCGGTCGCCATCGTCATTTGAAAGGAAATTGTTTATCCCATCGCCGCCCATTGGTCCCATTTCGGTTTCCGCTCTTCTTGTGCACAATAAATGATTCATAAATCATATGCGTTTTGATATCGACGCGAATCACACGGAACAAAGCAGTACCGGAAGCAGACACCGTTTAAAAAAAAGAAGAACTATGATTCCACATCGAACTAAAAATCAGGGTACATTTTTATGAATCATTCATCATAGCGAGCGCAAAAACAGGGATTCACGAAAAAACAAATGCTTCCTGCGAAAGTACTCCGACAAAAAAAGTATATCAATTTTTATAAATATGCATATGATAAATCATCAGTAAATATGACAAAGGACAACAACAGTGGAAAACGGCGGCGGCGGCGGCCGGAAAGACATAAATCGCTGTAGTTGGAATCGCAACAATAATTCATGCCTTATAAATGGCGGCGGTCTTCGCATTACTGGTGGAAGCAACTCGGCATGGCAACGAACAAGGAAAATTTGTCGTTGTCGAAATCCGCCACTGTATAGGGTACCACGGTGAAGACGGAAGGTGAGGTTTACGATTGGTTGGGATGGTGATAGTATGTTGATGTTCGATGGGTGGGCTCATTTATTATCACACAATCTGTAAGTTACGGCAATCGTAATGAGGTGCCAATGTAAGTCGTATTTGGTCGGCGGAACAAAAGATCCCGGAAGGTTGCCAAGTGGTGACAATAAATCTTTGACTGTTGATTATGTGATATTTGCATTGTCTGCAACAAATTCGTGCTGAAAGTGATATCGAAAATAAACGGAATATCAAAAGATCGTAACGTTTAGTGTGAAGGAATTTATTGCATCCCATCCCATCGCTCATTTCCCTCTAGCCACCTAGATATTTCTTTCATTTCACTCTAGCTACCTATGTGAGTCAGGTTGCTACGTGTCAATTCTTTCGGAATTTTGCTCACATTCTACTCACATAGTGTAATAGCTTATGACTGCCATGACCAGGCACGTAGCCAAAGGAGGGGGCTAGGAAGCTAAAGCCACCCCCCGGAAATTTTTCCAAAGCAAATTTAAGAAAGAATATGTTTTTCAGTGACTCTTAACAAATCTTTTTTATGAGAGAATGTTGAGGTAGATTGCTATTTCGAACACCCAACACCGGTCACGATACCTACTCAGTATGCTGAGTGTGACAAAAACATTTCCATTCATATTGTGTGACTCGTTGGAAGATACAAAAGGAACTGTTACTTTCATTCTTGCTGTGGTGATCTGTCGAGATGAGTAAGTCGCAGAAGCAAGAGGTGGTGCTCCAGCTAAATACGGAGGCTGTGGGCTTCCAGTCTTTTCGCAGAATACATTCGCATTCGTGATGTGAAATATTTGCTGAAGGTGGAAATGGGTTGCTTTTATCGAGTTCTACCGTGTCATTTTGCATAATAACTTGTAACACGTGGTTGCGATTCTCATATATTTGGACGATGAGAAAATCAATGTCGGTTACAAGATCTGATATCACTTACTTGCACCGTGGCCATTAAAAGATTCATGTCACATTTGGAAGAAATGGAGTTCTTTATAAATGACACATCTAGGAAAAAGTGAGAATCTAGGTGGACCGACTCATTTCTTCTTAACTTCCCCTTGCACGTACAAAACATGATGCGATATTATTATCCTTATTCATCCATAATATCCAATTCCATTACCTGAACCACAAACAATTGGCAAATTTGTGGTTGCTCTTCAGGTAAAATTGCCGGTAAAGCTGCGTCAAGTTTCTCAAAAGCAACAGCCAGCGCCATCATTGAGTAAGTCCACACTCGTGACCTGCAAGGGCAAGAAACGAGGTTGAAATCAACTGTTCGCTAACACGAATATGGCTGTAATCACAATGATGACATAGAAGTGTACGAGATAGAAATTGATGACCTCGAAGGTACTGTTTGTTAGGAAACATATTTCTCAGCTTAGTAAACAGGTTTCCACACGCAATCGCCAGTCGCTCGCACGAGATCTGTTGGCAACCATCAACGTTTTTTTAGGTAACGCATTAAACCGAATCAAATAAAATAATCATTAACAAAATAGTAAAAGTTTTATAGAAAACTATGCACAGAAACTCTCCAAAAATGAGACTTTGTCGCTGGTGATCGCTCGTTTAAAAAAAACCGAGATATTATGCTAGATTTCGGCCAAAATAAAATTAGTTATTTAACTGAATAACTGTTTTTAAATTATACACAAATTGAATTTCTGATGTTAGTGCACTGTATGCTTCGCATAAATATCAAGCATCTCACTGAAGCGTGCTAGGTAAAAAATATGTACTGATGACAATACAGCCAAGAAGACAGTTTTTGCTTTCGAGCCATTTTAATGCAATAGTATTTGTATTGGCACTCAATTTCATGTTTATGCGGGGAATGCGTTCCGTACTAAAAACGCTGTTAATTGGGAAAACCACATTATTTTTAACAATCAATCAATATGCAAGAAAAACGTGAAAAAATAAACAAGCCAAAAGTGATAGATCAGTTGTTTTACGGTGTTGTTCATATACTCACGAATTGTATACACTCGTGTGTTACTAATCTCGCTGATATGCACAAACGTACCCCGTAGCAGCAGGGGTCGCTATCTATGGTTTCCAATTAATGTCTATGTAAGTTTGAAAATGACGTGACGATACAGCGAACAGATATCAGTAGCAATCACAGAGAGCGACTAAAATGTTGTAACTGGTTGAATCTATAAGCCAATAAGTTGGGATTATTGTTTCGATTTCATGTATGTGAAAGTCGTTCGTTTTGTTTTTGTTCGCAATGGAATAAAATGAGATAGATGATCAGAAATCACAGAGAAAAGAGAGTTGAAATCAACTCAAGAACTATATTTTCTTTACACTCAACTCGAGTGCTTGTGGAATTTCAAAAGACCCTTACGTCTTCGTTATTCGTAGGGCTTTGATGCGTTAGGTGTAGCAGCTTCAATTGAAACTGTGGCAAACCTGTAATTAAGCAGACATTACAGCTTTTTTCAAGTAGTCGAACATCTTGCAATCTTTATGGTAATTGTGGAAAAAAATTAGATCAAATTACTTTTATTCATAAAACAGCCCAATTACTGAACAGAGTAGTGTAAATATATTTGTTTAACGAAGTGACTAATTAACTTAGAAAGTGTAACCGAAATCATCTTAGAATGTTGGCCTTACATCTTACTTAGTCTTCCACAAAGGGGATGAAAGTGCGATGTATTCTGTTCCATGTGTCGAAAGCAAGAGATGCTGAAATTATTGAGCTTATTCGTATTTAAAGATTCTAGTTATTTTGGTTGTGTCATCAATGATACATTTAACTAATTTTACGTAAACTAAAAGCTATCAGTAATCAGTGTTAAGCAGGCATTGCATTTATCGCTCATATGAGTAAATGAGTCCGGATAATTTGCTACTGCCACACTAAAAACTCACATTTTCACACGAAAAGTGATTGGCACTCACACAACTTCTCCGGGTAAATACAACGTGCTATTTCTCCGTATTAAGAAAACCGCCGGAGAATGAGTGAATGAGTTTATCATGGTATCCTTTTTGCGCTCGCTGGCTTGCTGTCGCAATTCCAAAACACATCGGATAAGCCTCTTCTCGCGTGAGTGAGAGAGAATTACAATGCCTGGTGTTAAGTGATTTTCTTTCAATTTTTAGACAATTTCTGGGCAATTTCCTGCATTAGTTTAATTTCTGGGCAGTGTCCTTTAGTTGATTAAAACATTGCAATATTTATTTTGATCCCATTGATCACCAAGAACGTTTCCAGACTGGGGCTCTGATCTGTCAGGCTAAGCCCAGTCGAGGAAGTAGTTTAATTTAAATTGAATATATAAAAAATGTATTAGCATGATGCCATAGAACTGGTAATAGTTGCAGGACGCGAGATCAAGACAATAGAAGTTGAACCTTTCTACGCATATACAAATCGCTTGCTAAATCAGAATATTTATTGCAAATTTCGACATTTTCTTCGTTCGAATATTTATATTGTTCTACTCATTTCAATTTAGCGGCTTCTATACCTTTTGAACGTCCAGTTCGGAACATCTGGATTTTCCAGCACCTTCCAAGAGTGTCATATTCCTGTTAGCTCATAAATATTTTGAACTGTAGAATATCCATTGTTATAACGAGAGTAAATTGTTACTTGCAAATAAATAATAACAATCAAATTCAACATCAATAATTCGCCTTTTTTGTGACAAAGAACAGGTTTTTAGGATTTTTGTGTTCCTATTCCTAGCGACAGTCATCAGAATTAGAAGATATCACACCAAACATATGATTACGGCGTAAAAGCCAACTGTAAAAGTCTACTTTTAATGAAAATTCCGGACAAACGGTCACTCGCCAATCACAGATGTTGGAAGTAAAGAGAAAAGTTTCCTCTTGCATTTAGTGCGGCGAACAGTGTTTAGCCAGTAGCGGTTTATCCAGAATTCCCCCTTAAATTTAATTTTGATATTTGGCTTTTACGCCGCAATAATATGTTTGTCGTGAGTTATACAATAATTTTTAAGCCCCTCCCGAAACAAAATTCTGGCTACGGGCTTGGTCATGACTGTCAACTGGAAGCTGTACGATTCATGAGTAGCAATTGCCACCATCTCCGAGACTTTTCTGAAACCGGAAGTGAACATTTGTATACTTCTAATTTATGGAAAGTCTGATCCAATACTGAAAGAGGGGTAGTGGCCGCCTTCTGTCGAACATGAAATTCAGCTGCATCGGAGTAATCGGGGTCGAAATCCCCACTTCACACTTGGTCCGATTGTCATTATCGCAGCCTACTACCCAAGGCAAACCAGTATCGGGGACGGTACTTTAGCCCTGCTTAAAAGGGTTTCGGCCAAGCTAACTCGACGAAGTTCATCATTGCAAGGGATTTTAATATCTGGCACGAAACAGAGGCCCCTATCATTGAACAGGTGTAAACAGTGGAGATAGACGGGTTCGGGCTTTTGGATACGAAACCCGCGCCCGACCGAGCCCGTCGGGCGAGGTTCTGGGTTTTCAAATTTGAAATTTTAAAACTTTCGGGTTCGGATCGGGTTCGGGTTTTTCAAATTTGGAATTTTAGTGTTAGCGTCGAGTTTGGGTTTTGAGCAACTCACACCCAACCATTATTAACGCTAGTGGCATGAAACAACGATAGCACTGTCAAATCAGTGGTACATATATGAAAAAGCACTTTCTGTCATACTGTCCCCGGGCTGGGCCGGTGCATAAAAAAATATGATAAAGTAAGCTTACCCTATTCATAGGGTTCTAGAGTGCCACTCACCAAATTTTCTTAGCTTTATTGTGCATAGTTTAGGCAGTTAAAAAGTGCCTGTTCGTGCATTTTGGTTTGCACCTTTCTTTCTTATACGTAGTTGAAATCGGTGTAAAAAAAATGTAAAAATCCTCAATAACTTTGAAACGAATGAGAATTTTTACATACAGTCTTCGAAAAAATTATGACAAATGTTATATTAAAAAAAACTAGATTTAAGGGGGTTGCCATAGAAAACGCCTTATAAATCGATAACCTTTAATCCTACAAGCTCAAGTTCTTCAACAAAAATGTTCACAATGAGCATTTCTAAAATTTTGTCGAAGACACCAACTTTATACCTCGTCAGTGTAAAAAGTTAATTTTTTTAGTTTGATCGTAGTAAGCCATGTCCAATTTTAATTGTTATCAGATTGTGGGGAACATTCATACGAACAATTTCTCCAAAGACATCCTGTGAATATATTCGATGGTTTGGCCAATAGTGAATTAAGTTCACGTTTTTGGCGTTTCCGACCACTGTGCAACTCCGGTGGGATCTTTCGTCGCATGCTGACTGGAAAGGGGGAAATGGAAGAGCTGTTCTCCATCTTAGGAGCGACTCTAAATGGCGTCTGTCTCGGAGCGGGTGGCTGAATTCGAAATACTAGCCTCGCCAGCTATATCCAAGATGACAGACCCATCTCGAGGCTAGGAGTCGCGGCCCTAGTACGGAGACATGCCAAATAAACAACCAAACAACTTTGAAAAAAATGTAAATGACGATGAAGGATGGAATACTCGGCACAGGAAACAGTAAAGTTTAATTGAGTCTCATTGTAACTTCGGTACTTGGAACGTCAGGACCCTATTTGAACCTGCGAAAGCCACTCTACTTTCTTGGGAGCTGTAAAAAGTGAAGGTGGCGATCGCAGCCCTACAGGAAGTTTGGTGGTGTGGCGCAGGAGAGCAAGAACTCTTGTTCAAGTACCACAACTACTACAGTGGCGACGAGAATTCAGAACACTGAGTGGGTTTCGTAGTGTTTGGTAAGCAACAGATCATTAGATGGATTACGGCTAAAGATCGTATCTGCGTATTGAGGATAAAGGGTATGTTCTTCAACTACAGCTTGATCAATACCTACGCACCTACAAATGACAAACCCAATGATGAGTTCTATGAGCGTATAGACAAGACCCACGGAGTGTGCCCAAAATATGAACTCACCATCGGGGATACACATGCACAGGTCGGAAGGAAGGAATTGTTTCGCTCGGTTATTAGCAACAAGAGCGAAAGAAGAGCTTTAACTCAACCGCCAATGACAACGGCCTAAGGTTGACGCCAGAACAGGGAACGAAATAGTGAGCTGAGAGCATCCCAGTAAAAAAATCATCGGCGTAAGAAACGTGGATACGACGAAATCTTGAGCGTTTTTTTTTCAAAAAGACATATCTACAATGAGTGACTCCCACTGTTTACTTTCTCTTATGTTAATAATTCGGTCCCTTTAACAATTATCCCTCAACTCTTTGCATAATATGTTAGTCAAAACCATCGTCTTTCGATCTGTACTGTAAAATAAGTGAAAAGTGTTATAGTGAAGCCGTGAAAATCGAAAGAGAAAGTAAACATAGAGAGTCACTCATTGTAGATATGTCGTTTTGAATAAAAGCTCTAGAAATGGTGTTCGCTGAGACAGTGCAAAGCTTTGCGAAGAATGATACGCGGAGTCACAACAAATCAATCAAAAATCATGAGAAGAAAAACCATCCCGTCGCCGGTCAAGATTAACCACCTGGAGGGAACCAGTTGACAGATCGTAGAGTAGTGGTCGCCTGGTGGAAAGAGCGTTTTGAGTTTCTATTTAATAGACAAACGGGTTGAGAAGGCACATATTGAAAAGAATGGGGGATGATGGACAAACTGTGCATCTATCCACACTAGACGAAGTGCGAAAGGCTATCCGACAGCTGAAAACCAGTAAAGCCGTTGGAAAAGACGGTGTTCCAAGCGAACTTTAAAACGTCGGGAGTGCCCGAATGTACGAATTAATACACTGCGTGATTGGGATGATCTGAGTGGAAGAAGAAAAGCCTTCGGAATGGTAGTATGTTCTCATATACCCTATTGTCAAGTAGGGCCACAAACTCGAGTGGCAGAACTACCGAGCCATAATGATCCTCAATGCCGCCTACAAGGTACTTTCTCGTGTTCTGTTCAGCGTATTACACCCGTTGGCTGCATCTTTTGTCGGTGAAAACCTAAGAGGGTTTCGAGAAGGACGATCAACGATGTACGAAATGTTAAGTCTGGGACAAACTCTGAATAAATTCCAGAAATACTGGCGTTGACCTAAACTCACCATTTCGATCTGTTTCCCTGTTGGATAGCAACTAAAGAATCTTAAATAATGTATCTTACTTTCGTCAGAACCCAAAAAATGAATTATTTCATTTATTCGAAAGGCGGGTTCGCTTCCGCTCTTGCTTTTGTTAACCGGGCAAATGGCCAGAAATCGACATTAACTTTGTCACCCGCCGAAGTAAAATGGAATAGATCTAATGTGTTGGGTTGGCAGCGGCGGTTATGTGTGATCTCGCTCTAGAGGCAGTGGAACGATCACTGTCGCCAATGCGATAATCATGTGCTCTTCCTGGGATGTCACCATAGCCTAGGGATAGCATAAGCGTTTGTGTATTGGGCCGGAGACCCAAGGGTTGCAGGTTCGAAACCTGCCTGTTGGGAGGATTTTTCATATACTTGCTTTCGTTTCTAGTGGGGAAAAACATGATTTAACCGTTGTGTGTCCGACGCGGTATCCGGGTACCTTTTTAAGTTTCAATTAATTAAATTCCTATGTTTTATCCATAGCTGGAAATTGAAACTTTGTGACATCTTAGAACTTCACTAAGTCAAGCTTTTGGGTTAATAATATTGTTGATATAGTAAGGGGGGGAGTGAGGAGGGGCTCCTGATTTTTTTTACTACGTAACAGGCCGACGTGTATACCCTGGTACCCACAAAACTAAAATGCCAGTAACTAAGGTAATATCCAACCGATTTCGATACTTTTGGCCGTTTTGGATTCAGGAACTCATCCACTTTTGGACTTGGTAAAATGAATCGGGTTACTTCCTTCGGTTCCCGGGAATCCGGGTTTCCGGAAGCAGGTTCCAGTGCTGAGGTACTATTTGCGAACTTCAATGGAATACTAGCAATATGGGCATCAAAATTCGTGGAATTGCATCAGTAGGCTGTATCTCGTGGTTTTGGAATCATTTGGTGATTTGACCCCGGAACGGACATTCCGGAGCATGTTCCCGTGGGGCCGTGAATGGCCATTCCATTCCAATTCCATTTTTCAAATTGCCATAGGGTCCCGTAACAAGAAAAAACAGACTTCCGAGACAATTTGAAGAGTTTTGATACTCATATTGCTGGGACATTATTAAAATTTACAAATAATATCCTAGTACTGGAACATTACTCCGGAAAATCCGGATTACCAAAAACCAGATCCATTATTCCGGTTATATTGTACAGAATCAAAAAGTGGACGAGTTCTTGAATCCAAAATATCTAAAAGTGTCCAAATCGGTTAAAGGAAGCCATAGTTATGAGCATTTCAATTTGTGGGTACCCGGGTACCCTCGTTGGCCTGTTAAAGGTGTTTTTTTGTTGGACACATAACTGTTAAACGGAGCACGAAATATAAACTAACGTAAAGCACAAGTGTTGACCTACTATTATTTACTGCTCCAATACTAAATTATAATCTAACCATGATTGTTGTATAGTTTGGATTCATTTCATTTTTTGTCTCGATTTTTAATTCACACCCGACTTTAAGTCCTTTACCCTCGAATGGGACCAAAACCAATTTGATTGAAATCTCCAAACGGACCATATTTCTGCAATCGCCTTTCCCTGCAGCCAATTCGAGCTGATCTCGTCATAATAGGCTCAGCGCAAAACGAAACCGCACTGCTATCAATTTCATACTCGACGACCATTTTCCATTTTCCTTAAGAGGCTATAAACAGCTTATTTGGAAAACCCCGTTGCTCTATTATTTTCGAGACTTTTTCTTTACTCTCTCCGATTATTTTCTTTAAATTTCGCCCCGGCTGCCGGGCAAATTGGAATCGTATTACCATTGAATCGCTGGAGCATTCATGGAAATGATATGTAAATACTAGCGAACTCGAAACCTCACAGACAAAGAAGCACAGGAGATGATGGTTTGAGGCCATGGGGAGGGGGGGAATGTAAAGCCGACGCCAAACAGTCGTCAGCATCATTCTCATCGTCATCTTCGCTATTGGAATTGATTCGTCCCCATCACTTGAGAAATGCTGACGGCATCCAGAAGCCGTCCTCTTAAGATGTGCATGAATAACGCGATCGGCGGCAAATCAGGAGGTGAGCTGCTGAAAATTTGAAGCTGCTGAGCTGACGCTCAAGGGTTGTTGATCAAGCAGTCAATAGCTAATCTGATTGGGTTCGGGGGGTGTCGAAATCGAATTATACACGTTTTTTTTTCGGCGTCATTCGTTGAGTGGTGGAAGCGGGGTCGCTTCGCTGAA
Source organism: Topomyia yanbarensis (assembly GCF_030247195.1). Lineage (NCBI taxonomy): Eukaryota > Metazoa > Arthropoda > Insecta > Diptera > Culicidae > Topomyia > Topomyia yanbarensis. Next base: position 388,359,425 of record NC_080672.1, read on the forward strand.
GTGCCAATGTTGGCCGTAAATTGGAACCGAGAAATCTTTTAGAATTTTAATATCTGGTGCAATTACATTTTCATTTACGGAGGAATCGCCATAAACCTTTTGTCTGGAACCAACACCAAATTTTTCAAAATAATTTCACAACTCTAACACCTCGGTTTAGTATTGTTGTTTCATCTAGATTTTATCGGTAGAGAAATGTTACTCTGCTGGCAAATTCCTTTCCACTTCACGTCCATGACTCAACATGTCCGAGGTTTCTGTAGAAGTTACAGAATGTGTACACTGTGTGCCCAATTAAATAGTTTATTTGTTCAGATAATACCTGTGACGTACTAAGAGCCACTTTCAGTTGGATTTGCTTTTCCAACTTACCACAACAACTTGGGACATCATAAGATTCCATGATTATTTAGAGCCGGCCATTGCAAAATAATTTCTATGGTCAGTAGACTCTGATCTAACTTTTGACTATCTCGTACGGCATCGCATCCAAATGTGCGGAACCCGGAACAGGTGGCACCGCTTTGAATGCTTTCGAAACGAAGGAAAATGCATTGTGTCCGCCTGTTCACTGCACCGGAACCGGATTTTGGTGACCGTTGGTTCCGTTGGTAGGATTATCACTGTGCACTGTGCTTCCTTGAGCGTCGCGCAACTTACGGATGGACAAACCAAAAACCCCTTTCCAAGGCGAACCGGAGCGGTCGCAAGCAACGTACTGCCAGCGTAGCTTAACCTGCGAGACAGCGACCGACAACGGCTTATCGATGCATGAGCGATTGCGAATTGCTAGCAAACTGTAACACGGCTGAGTTATTATTTGTACGGCACGTGGATCCCGTGCAGGGCGTTCTCTCGGGCGAAAGTGATTAACAACCAAACTCTGACAATGGGACGAATGCTATACGTATCTGATGGTAGGTATTCAGACAACTCCAACCGTACCTTTCAGCTAACGAGCAACGTTATGATTGTGTGCCGGTGACTGGTCTTGGATTAAACCTTTTGTCCCGACAATTGGCAACAGGATTTAACAGAGAATTGAGCGACAAGGGGAAAAGGGATTATCCGGGGAGCCCAAAACGTGAATTATGCCACGTGTGAGACCCCCAACAGTGGCGATTGATGTAACCGGATCAGAATGTTCAATTGCCAATTTGGTGCGCAAATTATCGAAGCATCAGTTTGAGCAATGAATAGCGAAGTGATAATGTGTGTTCCTATCAAATTAAATATGTAATTCATGAAAAGTTAGTTTGACTAAACTCAAAACCTTAAGCACAAAACCTATGAAAGTTAACAGTCAATACAATTTCTTTACGTATTTTCCACAAACATTATTTATAACTAATCCCGAAGTGACCTTAATTCAAACTTACGGTAATGACTATTACACGAACAAGCACAAATTAGGTTCTGTCATCCATAAAAATGGACAACCCGTTACCCTGGAATGCAGCTAACTATCGGCAGATCGGCCTCCATCAAGGGGTTGCGCTCTAATGTTACATAAATCTTAATTATAGGTAATTAAAGGGTTCACACGGATGGCACTATTTCTTCATACTATCTTACCGAAAGGATACTAATTGGAAAACTATTCGATAGCCGGAAACGTTCAAGGCATACAATATATATGAAATTTTCGATTAAAGCCTTGAGTATCGTTTTTAAACAAGTTGGTACGGTACATACAAGTGCAAGGAACTCACCGAACGATGCTATCAAACGAAATCTGCTAAATAAACCAGACTGTAATAAAATATTTATTTTTCCCATTTGTTTTTTTTCTTCGCCAGCACCCGTTTCTGTTCAGAGCTTTCTTCGCCTGAATTTTGTTTTTTTTTTCAGCCACCAGAACAGAATGCTCCATCTGCCGCTCTGTGCTTTGCTGTAGCTAGCTATCTATTTGCCGCAATGCCGGCCGGATGTGCGCTGGTGCACACGGCAAGTGCTGTCGGTATATTTATGTATGTTGCTGCAAATCGAAGGGATTGAGTCGGAATCGAAATCGTGGGCCAAATTCACCCGCCGGTTTCGATGGTGTCTGTCTCACTGTTAAAAGGGTCAACTGCAAAATGTTATACGCAGATGTACACACAGCTATACAAAAATACACCGAGCTAATGTTTTCTTTCAGATACGTTAGGCTCAGTATTTTGTAACTGTATTTTGAAACCACAGTTTGGTTAATTTTTTTTTTGTTATTATGTGAATGTGCTATTTATTGTCAGTATGAGCCAAACTTCATTGACAAATGGGAGAAAATTTATACATGAGAAATCGATAACTGAAATATTATCTTTTGATCCACATCATGTGGGCATCATTTGGAAATAATTTTTTTTGGTGAATTTGGACCGTTGTTCACATGAATTATTATTAAAATATCTGGAGCTTTCTTAGCTTTATACGTGAATCACAATTTTCAGGAGAGTATTTTGCTTTAAATGACAGTTCGCTTTCTGAAAACCACTCGCTGTCTAGCGTACCATCGGGTACAATACGTTTGGGCAATCTATCGTTACTTGAACGAAGCATAGTTTCCATGCCATCGCCGAGACAACATCTACAAAATTAGCCAGCAACCAGTTTTTAGTTTGCAGCACGTTACCAAGTACAACACATGATCTCCTGTTCGTTTACTACCAGAACGTTCGTGGAATGAGAACAAAAACTCAGACCTTCTTGCCTGCGATTATGACATTATTGTTTTCAACGAAACTTTGTTACGCGATGATATGCGAAACTCCAAGCTTACGACAAACTACTCAATTTATCGATGCGATCGGAACTCTTCTACCAGTGATCTAGGGCGAGGAGGTGATTTTCTTATTACGATAAAGAAACATCTAACTGGGACTGTACTAAAATGCCTGCATGTGAATGTTTAGAACAAGTTGTCGAACGCGTTTCAGTGCAAGGTCGATCTTTACCTGTTTGCTGCATTTATCTGAGGCCGAATAGTGATCCTGACTTGCAGGGCTGCCGAGTGGGGAGGGTGACGGAGTTTTTCCCCCCGGGCCCGGATTTTGAGCAGAAGGAAGGATCCTGTCAAATATTGTTTCAATAACAATTTATTTGAAAATCCAATTTCGATTTCAATATTGGTATGATTTAATTAGGATAGCTTGACAAAATTCTAAATTGCAGCATTGTAGGAAACAAATATATGGTTGTGTCAATTAGACGATCAAACATGTCATGGTATAGTTGGTTACTGATGAAATATCGTGAGATTTTTATTGATTTCTTAAGAATTTTGTAAATGGGTTAAAAATATTTTTCCCTAAAAGCAAGTATTTTCGACTGTAGAAATTATGACAACGTCGTAAGTGGCTTTATGGACGATAACAAAATGAAAGAGTTGTAACTGATAAAATTAAATTAACAAATATTGTCAAATTTTTATCATAAAGTTAGTACTAAATTATATCATAAAGTTTATACTGCATGAAATACTAATAAAAAAAACTTCATAACTTACATCTCAAAAATGATTTAAGCGCGCTGTGGGCAAAAAACATAAAACCTGTTTTTTGTAAATTGTGCATTAAAAGTTTGAAATTTACTTTCTGTTTTATACTTTACTTTATTTATCTCATGGGTTTTGAATGACTATTTAAAAAGTTTTTAAGTGTTTTTGAGTTCTTTGCTCTCGAAATTGATTATGATTCGTATTTTACTAAATAATTCGAAACTTTGCGATCTGTTGATTGGTTTTCAAAAACAATGCTTTATTTTTCTGCTTAAACCATGCGGTTAAAATAGTCCGATTGCGATTTCTTGTCTTTTTAGGACTACTATTTCTACTTATTTTCATCCATCATAACTGCTAATTGGAATTTATTAGAGAAAAGAAGAAAATTCAGCAACCTTCTTTTGGAGTAATAAATTGGTCAAATAGGACTTGAGAAACGAATTCTGAATAATTCCACAAATAAAAAAATATATGAAAATTCACGAAAAAATGAACCTTAGTAATTTTTTGTGTTCACTTGAAAAATATTACTTAAATTTTTTTCCTTTCTTTTACTAATTTTCTCAATTTTAATACATTTTTCGATCGGCGTTTCCATTTTTTCTATTTGTACAGTTCAATATTTGATTTTTGTTTCTTTTTTCCATTTCATCAAGGATTTGTATTTCTATTTTTTCATTTATTCTTATTTTACTGTTTTATATAATTTGCTCCATATTTTCCTTTTTTTATTTTTACCATTCTTGCTGCTTTTTTTAAAATTTGTCCCATTTTTTCAATTCATTTCATCTTTTCACGATCTTTCATTTTTTTTCATTTTATCTATCATTTTATTTGTTGTTTTTTCATCCGTTTGTTTAATTGATTTCATTAAATTTATTTCACAAAACTTTTATTGTTGTTATTTTTTTGAATTTTTTCATATTTTCAAATAAACCTATTTTAGTTTTTCTCTATTCCACCCTTTTTCCATATTTTTAATTTTTAGGTTTCTCTCATTTGCTTAGAAAATCATTTTTTATTTCTATTGTTTGGTTTTATTTTTTTGTGTTGTGAATGTGTCTGTTTATAATTTATTAGTTTTTAAATATATGCTTTTCTTTCGCGCGCGATTTTTTTCAATATTCTTCTATTTTATTTTATTGTTATGCTACATTACCCTTGACCTTTTTATTTCTTACCCGCTTAAACAATTTTTCCTCATTATTTTAGTTTGACCTTTTGGCGCTTTGTGATTGTTTTCTGTTTTCCATTTCATCAAATTTTAGTTCCTTTCCACTTTTACTGCACATAGATTTTTTTTAATTTTGGCAAAATTCCTCTTTTCTTCTAGCAATTTATTTTTTACCCATTTAAACTATTTTGATTTTACATGTTTTTGTGATCTCGTCTTTGTCTGTTGTTGGCTTATTTCTACGTTTTTTTTCAATTTGTTTATTTGATAAGGCACGTATGCGTTAGCTTAAAGGTGCCATTTTTTCATTGTTTTACATTTTGAATTTCTTAAAACTAGGGGGTTACACATTTCAATATTATTTTGTTTTATATAATGAAACTAAAAAAAAAACATTACAGCTAACTTATACATATAAAAGAGGGTATAATATAATATTCGTAAGATTTGGGGGACGGGTCATTTTGTGTGTTCTTTGTATAGTAATTCACTTTATGATTTTTAGAAGAGAGATTGTAGGAGAAATTAATTATTAACTAAGCGGAACATTTTACAATCTTATTTCTACTTGTTCATGTTTTCTTTAATCTATTCCGTTCAATTGTTACCATTTATTTTATTTCTATTGGTTCATTTAAAAAAAATTGCCTACTTTTTAGTTATTTTATTTTTATCTATTTATTACATTCTTGTTCATTCTTTCTTATATTCTGAAACATTTGTTAGCTTTTTTTCCATTTTCCTATTTTAATGCTTTCTGTTTTTGATTTTGCTACACATTTTTTATTATTGTTATTTATGCGTCTAACTTAGTGGATCCATTCCGTTCATTTCTATATTTGTTTACTATTTTGTAGCCTAGTTTTATATTTTTTCTGGTTTTCATGATATTTTTCTTATCATTTTGTTGATTACCTGTTTTTTGTTATTTTAACCATTTTGTGATATTTTTCAATTTTGTGTGTATAATTTCTTTTTTTATTTCCTTAATTTTTTAGTTTCAATTTTTCAATCTGTTGTATTTTGCTATTTCTTCAAGTTGTCTAAATACTTTTATTGTCTTTATTTTGTCCATTTTCTGTTGTTTCTCCGCTTTGGATTTTTTTTTTTCTATTTCTGATATTGGTAAGTTTTTGACTATTTGCATATTATTATCTTTTTTTATTATTTTAAATGTCATTTTTTCAGCTTGCTCGTTTTATCTATTTATTAGTTTTTCTTCGATTGTTCCTTTTCTTGTTTTCTCTCTTTGAATTCTGCCTCCATTAAATATATTTTTTGTTTTTTATTAAATTTATTGCAATTTCCATTTCGCTACTATTTTCGCGTACAAGGCTTTAATTGTGTTTTTTATTAATATTGTACCAAATATTTAAATTAAGTACTCGGAAAAATCACCTGATTTTGTTTTCCCTTGGCTAAATGTTTTATTTCTTTAACGAATTACATTAGTTTACAGTGATTTGTATCCTCACAATATTTTTATCATTTCCGTAGTAAAATGGCCCGCTGAAAACGAAAATGCGATTGAAAAAATTCTGTATGGAGCAGATTTTGAGATATTGCGAAAAAATCTGTTTTTGTATTTTAAAAAATTGGCCCTTCACTTCATAACAAATATCTCCAGTTGTACTCTACCGATTTTAATGATTTTAATATAATTTGATCGACAATTGCAAGACCTATCAATTATTCCTAGAACATTTTTTGATCACTATTACAATTAGATCTCTATTCAGTAATTAATTAAAAAATATTGTTATTTCTTGCAAAATTTTGGATTTTTTTTTATTTGACGGTAAATTACTCAAATAAGAACGATTTATTAAATATTTTTATTCGTGGGTATTGAAATATGATCAATTACGAAAATAATGAGCGGTTGTTCATTGGAATCTAAATAAAAATATAGAAGTTATGAGTATTTTTGTAAAACATAGAAAAAGTCAGTTTTGTCAGTTTAGAGTTTTGCGTTTCTCATATAGAAAGGTTATGCAATCGGTCGGAGTTTCGACTTTTCAACCGAGCCCCGAAGGGCCGAATATCTTATACCATTCGACTCTGTTCGTCGAGATCGTAAAATGACTATATGTGTGTGTATGTGTGTGTATGTATATATGTACATGTGCATGTGTCAAACAATCTCACCGACTTTTCTCAGAGATGGCTGGACCGATTTGTACAAACTTAGTCTCAAATGAAAGGTACTACCTTTCCATTGGTCGCTATTGATTTTTTTATTGATCCGATTTCCGGTTCCGGAGTTACAGATTGAAGAGTACGATCACACTGCAAATTCATAGATACACTGGTACCACCATGATGTCCAAATGATGCAATACATATTAAAATGTGTGCAACATTGCTAGGATTTGCGTGTCTAGATGATTGATGACCCACCGAAGTCGCTTTGACCACATTGGCCACCTATTATGGTTCCTAATGCCCTGGGGAACTTACCAAGTCCCTACGTTAATGTCATACCTATTTCTCAGCGAATTCTTTACCGATTTTTACAAACTTAGTCTCAAATGAAAGGTACAACGTTCCCATTGGCTGTTGTTGAATTTCTAAGTGATCCGACTTCCGTTTCCAGAATTACACGGTGATAAGCATGAACACGCAGCAAACCCCGATTTCAACGTATACGGCGATGAATGTAGAAAGGTGAATTTTTTTCCAATATGTGACCACAACTGCTTGGATTTGTAGCTCTAGGCCACTAACAATCATTTAAAGTCGCATTGGCCACATTGGCCACCATCGACGGTTCCGGAAGCCCCGGCGGAAGAATCCAAATTCAGAATAACAGGTACATCCATTTCTCTGTTATGACTATACCGATATGACCAAACTTGGTGTTACGTCACTTAAAACTGTATTGAATTTTATTTCTATTCGACTTCCGGTTACGACTCCGATGGGTTATCAATAGGGCATTGCAAAAAAAAATTTTTTTTGAATTCTCAAAGGCCCCCCCTCTCATATTGTGACAAATGTCAAAGTAAGCTCAGATGCCAAATTTCACATCATTTGGACAATTTTAGACCCCCGCCCACCTCGCTTGAATTTTTTTGAAATTGGTACTATGGGAAAATATGGAGGAAAAATACATTAAATGCAATAACTTTTGAAGTAGCAATCAGAAAATTAAAATTTATACCTCTTTTGGAAGGAAATAATCTTAGTATTTGAATGGAGATATATTTGTTTCTAGAAAAATACGGGAAAGTGGGGTACTGGGTCATTTTGGCCCCAAAATCCCCTATTTTTAATGATTTTTCTGCTCCGTGATGCAAATCAGACATATTTTGTAGTTTTTCTAATGTGAAAAAATCTCAGAAACCGAACGGAATCCTTTTGACCTTAGTCCGAATACGAGAAGTTGGGGTTATAGGGCTTTTTGTCAGTCATATTAAATTTTATCATTTTCTCATGCATATATCTCTCTTATTCTTCAATAAATTTTCATAAAATGTATCTTATTGAACGTGAAAAATTCTGAGAAATAAAACAAAAATAAAAACGTTAAAGGTAAAATTCAGAAACATCAAACTTTTTGATATTTACTCTACAAATCTCATTTTTTTCATTATTTGTCCTAATACCTCAACTTCCCCTATTTTTCCAGGAGTGAAACTTTTTTTCTCGTGTGATCCCTAAGCATATTTTACACTAAAAGTAGTAAATTAAATAAGAATTTTGTTGTTAAATGGAGTTAATATGTGCGATTTTATGATAAAAATGTGAAATCGACACTATATGTCAGATAATTTGATGTTCCTGAATTTTACCGGTAATGAATCTATTTTTGTTATAATCCTAAGGATTTTCCTCGTTCAACAAGGTATAGTTTATGAAAATTGAGTGAGAAATAATAGAGATATATTCACGAGAAAATGATGAAGTTTAATATGAATGACAAAAGGCCATTTAACCCCAACTTCTCGTATTCGGACTAAGGTCAAATAGGTTCCGTTCGATTTCTGAGATTTTTTCACATTAAAAAAACTACAAAATATGTATGACATGCATCACGGAGCAGAAAAATCATTAAAAATAGGGGATTTTTGGGCCAAAATGACCCAGTACCCCAATTTCCCGTATTTTTCTAGAAACAAATATATCTCCATTCAAATACTAAGATTATTTCCTTCCAAAAGAGGTATAAATTTTAATTTTCTGAATGCTACTTCAAAAGTTATTGCATTTAATGTATTTTTCCTCCATATTTTCCCATAGTACCAATTTCAAAAAATTTCAAGCGAGGTGGGCGGGGGTCTAAAATTGTCCAAATGATGTGAAATTTGGCATCTGAGCTTACTTTGACATTTGTCACAATATGAGAGGGGGGGCCTTCGAGAACTCAAAAAAAATTTTTTTTTGCAATGCCCTAGTTATCAACGATCTGGACTCGCAAATACAAGTAATGTTGCACACATTTTAATATGTATTGCATCATTTGGACCTCATGGTTGTACCAGTGTATATATGATTTTGCAGTGTGATCGTACTCTTAAATCTGTAACTCCGGAACCGGGAACCGGATCAATAAAAAATCAATAGCGACCGATGGAAAGGTAGTACCTTTCATTTGAGACTAAGTTTGTACAAATCAGTCCAACCATCCTTAAAAAAAATCGGTGAGATTATTTGACACATGCACATATAAATACATACATACATACATACATACATACATACATACATACATACACACACACACATACACACACATATAGTCATTTTACGATCTCGACGAACAGAGTCGAATGGTATAAGATATTCGGCCCTTCGGGCCTCGGTTGAAAAGTCGAAATTCCGACCGATTGCATAACCTTTCTATATGAGAAACGCAAAACTCTAAACTGACAAAACTGACTTTTTCTATGTTTTACAAAAATACTCATAACTTCTATATTTTTATTTAGATTCCAATGAACAACCGCTCATCACAATCGTCTGAACTCTCGATCGAAGCAGATCGTTTTCTTGTGCTGTGCATAGAGTGGATCAATATAAATATATACATTGTGAAGGCCAGTCATTGTTTGCGGCAGGCTTTGTTCGCCGGTGCCTAGGTTGGTGAAGTGAATAGTTCAATAACCGGACAAGCCGCTATATAAGCTAAGTATCTTTTTTTTCTCATTTCCCTTTCCCCCGATCTGTCGCTACTTCTTAGATCCCTTTCCCCTGAATATAAGTTTCATCTCTCGTTTACACCACGTGCTATCCTCGTGCCTAAATGGCCGAGGGCGAAGTAACATTGGATGGGAATGATATTCCCATGGATATACCGGATAAACCCGAAATTACTCCCTCCCCTGATTCCCCCAGTCCTCCTCGTATTAAAACATACCCACCCAGTTCAACTGGGCCCTGGGTGGTCTATTTCCGGCCCATTACGAAATCGCTTAATATTTTAGAGATCTCACGGGAGCTGACTGCTAACTACCCGGCCGTAGCTCAGATAACACGTGTTAGAGCTAATAAGATACGCATATTAGTGAATGACCTCGACCAGGCAAACCAGATTGCTCGCAGCGAGCGCTTTACAAAGCAATTTAAGGTGTATATACCTTGTTTGGCAGTGGAGATCGACGGGGTCGTTGCCGAACCGGGTTTGAAGTGCGAAGACGTGTTGAAGTATGGAGTTGGTTGCTTTAAGGACCCCTCACTTGAACATGTGAAGATTCTGGAATGCAAGCAATTGTATTCAGCAAAAACTGAGAATAATAAGACAACTTATTCATTGTCAGACTCGATTCGGGTGACTTTCTCCGGGTCTTCCCTCCCCAACTATGTCCTCCTGGATAAGGTTCGTCTACCGGTTCGCCTGTTTGTACCGCGGGTAATGAACTGCAGCAATTGCAAGCAGCTGGGCCACACAGCCACCTATTGTGGCAATAAGAAAAGGTGCGGCAAATGCGAGGGAGAACATGAGGATGACGCTTGCAGTGGAGAAACTGAGAAGTGTATTTACTGCGGGGGCCTTCCGCATGATCTTAAATCATGCCCCGCGTACAAACAGCGCGGGGATAAAATTAAGCGCTCCCTTAAGGAACGCTCGAAGCGCTCTTATGCAGAAATTCTTAAGAATGCTTCGCCATCTGTCCCTTCCGAAAATTCCTTTGCTCTTTTGGCTGGCGTTGAGCAAGAATCTGACGACCCACAAGAGGGAACATCTTTGGTTAACCCAGGGGAGTCCAGGAAGAGGAAAAATCAAGCTTCTCCTAGATTGCCTCGTAAGGGTGCCAAGGTGTCGTCCACTCAGAGTGCGCCAACTACAATCAATAAATCCAACGGAAGTGATGCACTAAAGCCGAAGCAATTTGCTCCAGGACTTGGAAATTTTAATTCTAACAAAGAGTATCCACCACTTCCAGGGACACCAAAAACCCCAAGTGTTCCCTTTTTTCAAACAAATACTCAGTCCAGTAGCGGACTAATGAAATTTTCTGACATAGTGGACTTAATTTTCACAGCTTTCAATGTTACTGATCCTCTTAAAAGCATTCTGATACATTTTCTCCCTATGGTGCAAACATTTTTGAAACAGTTGACTGCTAAATGGCCCCTCCTTGCAGCGATCGTATCCTTCGATGGCTAAGTCATCAAACGAGGTCACTGATTCGATCACTGTCCTACAGTGGAATTGCAGAAGTATCCTCCCGAAAATCGATTCCTTCAAATTCTTACTAAACAGTTTAAAATGTGATGTTTTCGCATTATGTGAAACTTGGTTAACTTCCGATATAAATCTCAACTTCCACGACTTTAATATAATCCGTCTGGATCGAGAAAACCCTTATGGAGGAGTACTTTTGGGGATCAAAAAGTGCTATTCTTTCAACCGAATTAACCTCCCTTCGACACCAGGCATTGAAATTGTCGCTTGTCAAGTTCTAATCAAAGGTAAAGACCTTTGCATTGCTTCCATCTACATTCCTCCTAGAGCCTCGGTAGGGCACCGAACGCTTTGTAATATCACGGAATCCTTACCGGCACCGCGGCTAGTTCTGGGAGACTTTAACTCGCACGGTACGGTATGGGGCTGTCTTCATGATGATAATAGATCAACATTAATCCAAGATCTTTGCGACAATTTCAACATGACCATCTTAAACACGGGAGAAATGACGCGGATTCCTACACCACCAGCACGCGCAAGCGCGTTGGATTTATCGCTTTGCTCGACACCGCTACAGTTAGATTGCATGTGGAAGGTGATCCCTGATCCCCACGGTAGCGATCATTTGCCTATCGTGATTTCAATTGCTAACGGTTCAAGACCATCGAAAACAATCAATGCCTCGTACGACCTCACACGGAACATTGATTGGAAGAGTTACGCGACCGCGATATCCGTTAAAATCGAATCCACTCAAGAACTTCCTCCGGAGGAAGAGTACAGGTTTTTGGCTGGCTTGATTCTCGACAGTGCGAATCAAGCTCAGACTAAACCAGTACCCAGCGCGAATACCCATGGACGGTCTCCCACCCTGTGGTGGGATAAAGAGTGCTCAGAGCTGTACGCGGAAAAGTCCACTGCATATAAGGCCTTCCGGGAAGACGGGTTACCCGCTAGCTATCTACAGTACGCGTCGTTAGAAAGGCGAATGAAGAGTCTAATGAAAGCCAAAAAACGCAGTTATTGGCGCCGGTTCGTCGACGGGTTAACGAGAGAAACAGCGATGAGCACTCTTTGGGGTACGGCTCGACGTATGCGTAACCGTAATAGTACCAACGAGAATGTGGAATATTCAAACCGTTGGATATTCGCTTTCGCCAAGAAGATCTGTCCGGACTCTGTCCCGGTACAGAAAACGTGCCGCGCCGCGTCTCCTCACGATACCGCGAACGAAACACCGTTTTCGATGGTGGAGTTCTCACTTGCTCTCTTATCATGCAACAATAACGCCCCAGGGTTAGACAGAATCAAATTCAACTTGCTGAAGAATCTGCCTGACACTGCAAAAAGGCGCTTGTTGAATTTATTTAACAAGTTTCTTGAGGGTAACATTGTCCCTCATGACTGGAGGCAAGTGAAGGTCATCGCCATCCAAAAACCAGGAAAACCAGCCTCCGACCACAACTCGTATCGGCCGATTGCAATGCTGTCCTGTATTCGGAAGTTATTCGAGAAAATGATCTTGTTTCGCCTCGACAATTGGGTCGAAGCAAATGGCTTACTGTCAGATACACAATTTGGCTTCCGCAAAGGCAAAGGGACGAACGATTGCCTTGCGTTGCTTTCTACAGAAATCCAAATGGCCTATGCTAACAAAGAGCAGATGGCATCAGTCTTCTTGGATATTAAGGGGGCTTTTGACTCAGTTTCTATCAACATTCTGTCAGAGAAGCTGCACCAGCATGGTCTTTCACCAATTTTAAATAACTTTTTGCTAAACCTGTTGTCTGAAAAGCACATGCACTTTTCGCATGGCGATTTAACAACATTGCGATTTAGCTACATGGGTCTTCCCCAGGGCTCATGTCTAAGTCCCCTGCTCTACAATTTCTACGTGAATGACATTGACGATTGTCTTGCCAATTCATGCACGCTAAGGCAACTTGCAGACGACGGCGTGGTCTCTGTCACAGGGCCCAAAGCTGCCGACTTGCAAGGACCATTACAAAATACCTTGGACAATTTGTCTGCTTGGGCTCTTCAGCTGGGTATTGAGTTCTCCACGGAGAAAACTGAGTTGGTTGTTTTTTCTAGGAAGCGTGAGCCGGCGCAACTCCAGCTTCTATTAATGGGTGTAACGATCAATCAGGTTTTCACATTTAAATATCTCGGGGTATGGTTCGACTCTAAAGGTACCTGGGGATGTCACATTAGGTATCTGAAACAGAAATGCCAACAAAGGATCAATTTTCTCCGAACAATAACTGGAACATGGTGGGGTGCCCACCCAGGAGACCTGATCAGGTTATACCAAACAACGATATTGTCGGTGATGGAGTACGGGTGTTTCAGTTTCCGCTCCGCTGCGAACATACACTTCATCAAACTGGAGAGAATCCAGTATCGTTGCTTGCGCATTGCCTTGGGTTGCATGCACTCGACCCATACGATGAGTCTCGAAGTGCTGGCGGGCGTTCTTCCGCTAAAAAATCGATTTTGGGAACTCTCATATCGATTGCTCATCCGATGCGACATTCTGAACCCGTTGGTGATTGAAAACTTCGAGAGGCTCGTCGAGCTTAATTCTCAAACCCGATTTATGGCCTTGTACTTCGACTACATGGCACAGAGCATTAACCCTTCTTCATATACTCCCAACCGTGTTCGTTTCCTAGATACTTCTGATTCTACTGTGTTCTTCGACACATCCATGAAGGAAGAGATTCGTGGAATCCCGGACCATATACGCCCGCAAGTGATCCCCAATATATTTTATAATAAATTCCGAGAAGTCGACTGTGACAAAATGTTCTACACTGACGGATCAAATCTCGATGGGTCCACTGGCTTCGGTATCTTCAACAATACTATCACCGCTTCATTCAAGCTCAATGATCCCGCTTCAGTTTACGTCGCAGAGTTAGCTGCAATTCAGTACACCCTTGGGATCATCGACACTCTGCCCACAGATCACTACTTCATCATTTCGGACAGCCTCAGCTCCATCGAGGCTCTTCGTGCGATGAAGCCCAAAAAGCAATTCCCATATTTCCTGGGGAAGATACGGGAGTCCTTGTGTACGTTATCTGAAAAATCTTATCAAATTACCTTTGTTTGGGTCCCCTCTCATTGCTCTATTCCGGGCAATGAAAAGGCCGACTCATTAGCAAAGGTGGGCGCATTAAATGGTGACATATATGAAAGACCAATCTGCTTCAACGAATTTTTTAGTATTTGTCGTCAGAGGACACTCAGCAGTTGGCAAACCTCGTGGAGCAATGGTGAACTTGGACGATGGCTACATTCCATTATCCCAAAGGTATCAACGAAGCCTTGGTTCAGGGGGATGGATGTGGGTCGGGATTTTATTCGTGTAATGTCCCGACTTATGTCCAACCACTACACCTTGGATGCGCATTTGCGGCGTATTGGGCTTGCGGAGAGTAGTCTGTGCGCTTGTGACGAGGGCTATCACGACATCGAGCACGTTGTCTGGGTGTGCGCCGGGTATTTGGACGCCAGGTCTCAGTTAAAGGATTCCCTTCGGGCCCGAGGTAGACCACCCAATGTCCCAGTCCGAGATATGCTGGCAAATCGTGATTTCCCCTATATGTCCCTTATTTATACTTTCATAAAAACGATAAATATCCCAATTTAGCCCCTCTCTTTTTATTTCTCGTTTTAGAAGTTTTCTCCTGCTTTTTGGGACCGATCAGCTCCAGACTGCAACTATGTAACCGCCGTCGCACTTACCACTACGGAAACTGAAGCGAGAGCGACTCGAGGTCCGATGACTTTTGAAGGATTCCCCGCGGGTCCGAAGAATACCATCCGCCAATCCGACCTACTAGACTGAGGCGCTAATTTGTCTCGCTGATCTCCCGTTTGCCCGAAAGTTGCAAGTTTTGCTCTTCTCTCCCGGTCACCATCTACGCTTTCTCTCCCCTGTCCTTGATACAACTGATTCTACAGCCCCCTCTGAATATCTTGACCAAGCATAAGTCTCCGCTAAAAAAGTTCAAATTTGTATTCTGTATTCCTAGTTTTAAGATAGTTGTAACTTTACCTCTTTGTTAAAACTATTGTCCCCCATCTTGTAAATAGAATTGTATCCCTAGTTTTAAAACACCGGTGAATTTTCTCATAAACATTTGTTCCCCCTTTTGTGTACCAAACTATATTGTTAGTTTTAAGATAACTGTAAATATTTCCTAAAAAACTATTACTATTGAATTCCTTGTTTTAAAATTTTTCATAAAAAAAAATCTTTTGCTCCCTCTCTTGTATATAGAATCTTATTTCTAGTCTTAAGATAGCTGTAAAATTTTTCTTTTAAAAAAAAAATATTCACCATTGTAACCTCCTAGTTTTAAAATATCCAAAATGTAAAAAAAAAAAATATTTCACCATTGTAACCTCCTAGTTTTAAAATATCCAAAATGTAAAAACAAAAGAATTTGGCACCGCCAAGCTAACGCATTTGTGCCTATCAAATAAACGAAATGAATAAAAAAAAAAAAAAAAACAACCGCTCATTATTTTCGTAATTGATCATATTTCAATACCCACGAATAAAAAATATTTAATAAATCGTTCTTATTTGAGTAATTTACCGTCAAATAAAAAAAAATTCCAATATTTTGCAAGAAATAGCAATATTTTTTAAATTAATTTTAATTAAATTAATTTAAATTTAAGCGTAATTGTAATAGTTATCAAAAAATATTCTAGGAATAATTGATAAGTCTTGCAATTGTCGATCAAATTATATTAAAATCATTAAAATCGGTAGAGTACAACTGGAGATATTTGTGATGAAGTGAAGGGCCAATTTTTTAAAATACAAAAACGGATTTTTTCGCAATATCTCAAAATCTGTTCCATACAGAATTTTTTCAATCGTATTTTCGTTTTCAGCGGGCCATTTTACTACGGAAATGATAAAAAAAAAGTTGAGGATATCACAACTTTTTGAAATTTGTAAACTAGTGTTATGGGTGAGCTAGGAATTCTTCGCTGCAATAGCCTTACAAAACGTTCCACTAAAAACGCAGAATTTTAGATTCCGTGGTGGTACGCTGCGTTTGGCCGGCTGCGCAACGTATTCCGGACGCAACGTGAGGGATTCTTACGTCACAGGACTTACGACAACAAGACTATTCTGCGACAAATTGGACTGCAATATGAAACAGCCCGGAACAGTGCTTTCGGTGAGTATCTCAACCAAGCCCAATGCAACCTGCGAAATAATCCTTCGACATACTAGAAGATTATAAATAGCAGAAGACTCACAGTCTGAAGCCGAGTCGGTGGATCTTTTTGCAGATCACTTCAAAGATGTATTTACCATCTGTCCTGTCCACCCATCGCAACATTACCAACCTTTAATAATAGCCTCCCCCGCCCTAACGTAAACGATGCCGATACTTTGAGAGCTTTGTCTAGTGTTGATCCGTGGAAAGGGCCAGGTCCGGATTGCTTGACTCCTTTGGTCATAAAACATCGTGCACAAGCGTTTTCTGTACAAGTAAGCATTATTTTCAAGTGCTCAATCACGGACAATGTTTTCCCAAGCGTATGGAAAGCAGCTGATATTGTCCTTATCCATAAGGCTAGAAAAGCTAATAACGGGTGTTCAATTAAAAATGAGAATGACTTCAATGCCTTTCTTGAGCTTGAGCTTGAGCTTGTGCGACCACCCCTGGCTGCTACTCCGTTATCGATCGGGACTAGCTGAAGTTGCACAGGGAATCAGTAGATAATTTATGCTTGGGATTAGCGAAACATCTTTCAATGTGCAACTCCTGGTAGTGTTTCTGATCAATACCGGCGCCGGCCAGGACCGAACGTAGATCGCGGAAGGAAAGGGAAGGAATTGATAGTGCGATACTTGCTTTTGCTAGAGGCCGTATATACTACTGCGCACTCCACAAGTATCACGGGAGGAGGATATTTTTGTTTGTTAGTAGAGTATAGAAGTTGGATATACTTCTTCTTTACAGACGCCAGAGAGGTGATTCCACTACCTGGACTAGATATCGATCCACCAATTTCATGGACCGGGGGCCAACGGCTTACTTCCCTTCCGAAGGAAGACGTGACCACAGATTTTTTCACCTCAGAAAAATCTCAACGACCTCGGCTGGAATTGAACCCAGGCCAACTGGAATGAGTGGCGGTCACGCTCACCACTCAACCACCGGCGCCGTTGAGAATGACTTCTATGCCTTTCTGTAAATAAAGTAAAAAGCGTAATTTTTTTTCTCCTAGAGAATTGCTCTTTGGACTCCCTAGAAATGGATGGCATGATTCTTTTCGCTCGGGTATTGTCAATTCAATCGAAGATGGCGTCGAAACAGCAAGCACTCCGGGAACGTGTTGTACGGTTTTACGAAACGCATGGTCTTGGTGGAAAAAAGTTTACGGTAGACCACTTTCGAGACGAAAACGTGCCCGTGAGTACAGTTCATCGGATCCTAGCATCCCTGAGCGTGGAGCGGAAGGTAGTGGCTGTCCGGCGAATATGATGATGATGAAGAAAAAGAAGAATAAGAAGAAGAAGGAAGAGTTGAAAAAGCTGTTCGACAACAAGGACGGAGCGAGTTTGCGTGACGCCGGCCAAAAATATCACTGTTTCCATACCTTCATTCACCGAACTCTCAAGATGGAGGACATCATCTGTCGGAAGAAGACTCGGTCTCCGTAAAATTACTTAGACATGTGCGCTATTCTGCAAAATGTTTATTAAGGTTTCATCTATAAAATAAAAATTTTCGAGCGTAAGGTGTCAAAAATGGCGGCTCCAGCAAATGGTGTTTTAAAAACCGACCTCATCTGCGGCCACGATACAGGTCGCAATTCATCGGTCGTCTACAAGCAGCAAACCAAGATGATCTTGAAGATTACAATCCGTAGAGGCGGTTCAACCTAAAAAAAATTCGAAAAAAATTGATATAGAAACAAAATGGCGGCCACTTGAAAATAAAGTATAGTTTTTTTCGTATGATTTTTCCACTATGGCCGGCTGTAAAAAATCGTTCATGATCAAAATATTGCCATTTGTAGGTTACAGTGCCCGAGAATGTTGTCTTCTTTTAGGCGGGCAAAACACGAAGTTGATTGGTTCAATGGTTCAAGAACGAGAATGCCCGCAGATTCGAAAAATTTTGTTCTAAGAAATTGGCCATTTTGGACGCTACCCCTCGAAAATTTTTATTTTATAGATAAAACCTAAATAAACATTTTGCAGAATAGTACACATGTCTAAACCATTTTGCTCCTTAAAAAAAATATTAAACATTTGGTGCTTTTTACCACAATTATATAAGAGGAACCCCTTAAATGCTTGAAACACCTAACTTTGAAAGGTATTAGAGACAAATCTACATCGAACTTATAGCTAAAATTTTACAGAACTATTGTGTTTTTGGTGTTTCAGTTTGTTGACATTACTTTCCGGTTAGATTGATTAGACAAATGTCGCAAAAGGCGCAATATTGCGACTCCGCCGAGAGCGCCAGAAAGCCACGCTACGGCTCTAAGTATACGAATGCAGATCATGTAGTCGTACTCCTGTTTTGTCATATTCCATACATACGAGAATCTTGATGCCAATGTTGTCACTTTCAACCACAGCTGTTAGATTATTATGCAAAACGAAACTTTTTGCGCATGTGATGAAGGATTACAGCACTGAATGACGTAGGTGATGAAGCTGGATAACGACGAATTGATTAAGCCTGAGGTCCATTTTCACCTTCAGGAAATATTCCATCTCACTCGTACTTGGTCATATAGAGTAAAATTTTAGGTCGTTGATAGCGGCAATGGGTTTTTGCATCAATTTCACTTATAACGGCGAGAATGAAGACAATGGATCCTTTGTTCATGAGACAATTCACATTGGAACACAATGCTAGCGGTTTTTCACTTTGCTAGCTTGTAGTTGTGACTCGTGCAGAAGTAGAAAGTGGACTGTACGGGTAGGAATGGAGGTGATAGCTATTTTGATATGACAGGCGACAAGCTGTCTAGAAGTTTTATTAAAAAAATTTAAGAAAAGAAGTAGTTGCAAGATTTGACTGATTTTTTGTTCTAAATTGCCGTTTTTAGCTTCAAAATACATGGCAAAACTTTGAAATATAGAAGTCAGAACTGGTGGTATCCAACGGGGAAAAACGATCGGAAATGGTGAGTGAAGCTGAGCAATCATGTGAAAAAAATTCCCCCCAGAGGCGAGACTCGAACTCGCAACCTTTGAGACTCCGGCCCAATGCACTAACCCTTATGCTATCCCTGGGTATGGTGACATCCCAGAAATAACATATGGTTATCCCACTGGCGACAGTGATCGTACCCTGCCTGCAAAGCGAGAATCACACACAACGGCAGCTGATCACCACAACACATTTGATCTATTTAATTTCCCCGCTAGATTCCAAGGCCCGGTCGCCAGTGGGATAACCATATGTTATTTCTGGGATGTCACCATACCCAGGGATAGCATAAGGGTTAGTGCATTGGGCCGGAGTCTCAAAGGTTGC
The DNA here is from genome assembly GCF_030247195.1 of Topomyia yanbarensis. Taxonomy (NCBI): domain Eukaryota; kingdom Metazoa; phylum Arthropoda; class Insecta; order Diptera; family Culicidae; genus Topomyia; species Topomyia yanbarensis. Next base: position 388,379,254 of record NC_080672.1, read on the forward strand.
GAGTTCGAGTCTCGCCTCTGGGGGGAATTTTTTTCACATGATTGCTTAGCTTCACTCACCATTTCCGATCGTTTTTCCCCGTTGGATACCACCAGTCCTAAATAAGGTATTGACATTTAATTCAAAAGACCAAAAAATTGAATTATTAGTATATAGAAGTCAGAACTGGAGTAAATGAGCTTGACATTTTCGCCTATTAAATTATGAGATAAATTAGCATTACAGTTATATTGACCAGCTATCAGGTTCATGAAATTGTCATGTCTAAAATAAGTATGAATCACAGTTTGTATAGTCCCCGACCTCATTTAAAAGTGCACTTCCTGCGCGATTGTTCAACAATTCAACAAACAAGAAAAGTAAGAAATACATACGGCCATAACGGGCTGCTGGTCCGCACCGCCCGAAACCGGTACCGACCAGAAGCCGGCAAGGGGACAATTTTCATCTCCAAACGATTCGTTTCCTTCGTCCTCCGTCGTCTTCACCCTTTCTGCTTGAATGGGTTTTTTCCGCGTTACTCGAATCGAATTCCGGTTGATATTGCGCTTTTTTTAACGTTTACTGCGCGGTTGTTAAAAATTTATGAAAATCTTCAGTTGCTTTTTCTTTGGCTTTCCTCTCACAACAAATCCATTTTCAAGGACCATTCAAAGGTCACGGTACTACCTTCGCGAAAAAATTCAATTAACGTTGTTAATCCAATAAAAACCTAATAATGGATACTTCAGTTCTCCTAAAATCAAACCCTCACTCAGTGCCCTTCCCCCGGCACCGAACTGAGGCAAATAAATTTCTTAATTAATTTCTTCATCGCGCCTATTCTAACGAGTGCTAGCTTCGAAATAATTTCCCACCACTCAGCAATCGACTCAAGTATGAAAGCACTCAATGCTGGAAAAGCCAAAGTCTTGTGACTTTTGGACCCACCGCTCCATCGCTCCCGTCCCAAATCCATTTGAGCCCCGCAGTTCGCGCTGCGGCGGTGGTTGGTTAAGAGTGCCCAGGTATAATTTAATTAGCCTTCGGTAAGGAAACGATGTGGCTTGTAAAACTTGTGAAATAAAAGGAAAAAGAAATGCCCAGCGAACCACCAAACGGGCCAAAAAGCTCACGGGCGGAATCGGTGGAGTGGGAAAGTAGGGTCTTGGTCCGGGCATTAGCGATAAGATTATGGTCGTCACATCGAGCTCCGGGCAGAGGCGGTTAGCGTATTAAAGTTTTGCTGGTTGTAAAGGGTGTGAAATTATCTTTCAAATTTCTCCTTGTTAAGTAAGAGTGGAATGGACGGCACATCTGGGGAAAGTTTTTTATTTAAAACGATGCTTACAAGGTTTTTTTTGTTAGGAAAAATCAGATACTATGTGCTCTACGCTTGTTCCGATATATACCAAATTCAAGTAGACTAGGGAACCATAAAAAGTTGTGACTATGTAATCATTTACACAACCAATATTCCAACCAACATAATATTCTTTGGAATATTAGAATACCACTTAAAGGTATTTTATTTATCCCATCGACCAGAATAAATTTAAAACTTCAGAAAAAATTGTTTTTTTATTCTTTCAGTATTCAAAAAGTATTCAAAAGAATTCACATGAAATGGTGCATTACATGCTCTATTGAATCAGGTCAATATGTTTAACCAATCAATAATATTTACACAATTTGCATTTTTTTGGTTCCTACATACTTCGTTTTTATTACCGTGACTTATAAAAATCAAAAATACACATTTCCTATGATGCTGCTCCTCACGCATTTTTTGAATCTCTGCCATTCCATTAGATCTATCGTATGTTTTAAAATGTTGAGAACTCAGTACTAGTTATGCTACCTATTCACTTGAAAATAGCTTTATCTATGAATGTTTTATTTGAAGAAAAAATATATCTTTTTCAATAGATTACCGATCTCTCCAAGTAGTTACAAGTTAACCGACCGGGCCTAATATGCATACGGAAACGGTATAATCCATCCAACTTTCAGACTATAACCTCATCTACCTGTCCCATACAAATTTCGGATGTCGGAATCCCCTTCAAAAAAATCGACCGCCATTAACTTTTGAAGTGGTAATTGCAAACACGGCAATCGATACGGTCCCCTTTCAGGTAATTTCGATTGTTTTCGAACGACAGTAGGATAGCAAAGCCCACAGCTATTTGTTCCAAGCATTATTGTATACTGTAGGTATTGGTGTTCAAACCGATATCACATTCGAGTAAACACAGCACCCCCGAAAAAGTACCAAACCAACACAACGGGCTGGTTGTGGTTAGCTGTTTGTGTTCCCGGATTCGGTTTGGCGCGTTGGCTGACTACTATATTCTCAACTATACACAAGAGAAAATTCCTGGGCCAGTTTTTGGCAAATATCAAACGGGGTCCATATGCGGGGTTAGTCAACATCATCAGCACAAATCAAACAGAAAGTCAAATCATTCATGTCTGTAAGAGGATTTGGGAGCTCACAAAGCGAATGGATTGAAATCGGAACAGCACACGTACACAGTGTGGGAGTAAAATAGAACAAAGTACAAATTGTGGTAGATTGCGATTGGTGATACAACATAAGCTTTGCTGTGCCGTAACACCGGATCAAGGCAAAATCAAATGCCACACATGGTATAATACTGACCTTGCTTGGGAAACAAAGCACCTGAACGTGGATGGTTTTGGAAGTTTGATTTGAAACTTTTGAACTAATTGTTGGGATTGATTTTAGTTGTAATTGGGATTGGAATAATTCGAAGAGGAATTTATCTTCCATTTTTTTCCATTTAATGCAATTCACTTATAGGTGTCGGAACGTAAATTTTGCAATAGCACGACTAGTAGTTGCACGTATCTATTTGTTTTCTAGTTTGTCTAGTTTGCAAAATAAAGGCGTTGACTTTGAAGGGTCGTCAAACGGTAAGATAACATAGTTTTCACTAAAGGGATTGGAATGGCAAGGAGACGCCATGTTCCGTTTGGAGTTTCAATTCAGCTGTAGAAGCTTATAGATGAGTTCGAATTCAGGACAGAGCATGTCGTTTCTTTGTTTTTTAATCTCTTTAGTTCTCACAAGTCTCCTATCTCATGCCTCCACGCGAGTCTAAGTCTATTGATGACATTTGGTCCTTAGACCGGCGACGACTGGGTGCTATCAGCCTTCTGCCGATAGTAGCTGAATGAGAGGGTGCGAACAGATCTAATCAAGGAAACATTACCGTAAAAATGAATATTTGATCGGAAATCAGCCGCAACAAGACTTTAATCTGACTTGTATCGATGATCGCGGGTCAATACGTATTGAAAATTCGCAGCGTCTGCTTTTATGAATCTAATTTCAAGTTCCGTTATTGCTAACCAGCCCGTGTATCAGGTTAATAATTCTTTGTATTTCTCTTCAATGGTCGTTATTATTGCTTGTATACGTGTATATTAAAATCATCCGATACGTAAAATAGGAAATACATGCCTTGATTTATAACATCTCGCGCTATCATAACTCTTTGTCTATATAACGTTTTATCACTCCGTAGTTTCCAAACAAATAAATATACCTTAGAGAAGAAGTAGCGAATTCTGTCTAAATACTGTTACAATAGATAGTGATCCGGCCCGTTACGCAGATAAGTTTAGCTTTTCTAGGCAATACTCCCACGGTCGGCTGTGTGGAGTTCAAATTGCTTTTGTTTAGGAAACATAGAATACTCTCGGTAGCCGGTTGCCCAGAGTTTAAAAAGAGCCAAAAAATAAACAAGCTCTTTTCTTTTTCGAGTGATCGTGTACTCGAAGACTAACTAAACAACTACATAATAAAATATTCTTTACAGGTCGCATCGCTTGCTTGGAGCGAACCCTAGACCGAACGACCTGGCCGCGCACATGTAGGGATTGAGAAATGATAATACTTGTACTCGATTTGTGAAACTAGTAGCAACAGATCGAAGGCCTTTGAGCGGAAGCATGACCGAAATTGCCTGCAAAAAGATTACCACTTAGGGGCAGGCATTTGAATTGAACACCCAAGAGGTTTTAATAACTGCACTACTTATGCGAACGGTTCTGTATATGAAGCTATACTGCAGCCTAGGGTGCACTGTAGGGGCAGCATGTGACCAAAAATCGAAAATTGTATCAACTCCAATTTAATTGAATTCTATACTGAGTATTTCTATATACTCTAGCTAAGAAAACTTCTAAGTATCTCAGAAAAATATTCGACCTAACTGGGTAACTGGGTGGATGTTTGAAGATCTCTGCTAAATTTTGCATGAAGTATATGTTAATATATGAAGAATTCCACGTAGATCCGTCCGAAAATCTCTAAAATCGTGACCGACCATCTTAGATTCCGATAAAACTTTACAGGTTTAACCGGGATGAAAGACTAAACATTTTCCACAGTCAATAAGATTATTTTGACTTAAGCGCATTTTTTAAAAGGGCGTAGACGTTTCTACGTGCAATAATTTCAAAATTTTTTGTTCTATTACACTATTTTATACAGTAAAACTATCTGAGAACGAGTTACACGGAATGAAAAAAATGTACTCTGAAAAAAAATTTGTGTCATTTTTCAAAAAACAAAAATTTATGATAAAAATTCAAATTGCAAAAAACCATTTTTTCTAATTTTTTATATTTTGTCAACGAAAACCTAAAGAGAAAAGAAACATTTTGAGTGTAATTTCATGATGGAAAAATTATCAGCAAAAAAGTTTTTCTAACTATAACTTTATATATGTTTTTAAATATCATACTAATTGACATACAAAACTGTAGTTTTATTACAGAATATAATTCTAAGTATCATTTTAAATCGAAATGCATTTAAAAAATATCTTCCAAAATGTGATAGTTTTCGAGATATTTGGGATTTTGCTCCAACAACAATAATTAATTCATGTAATGATGTCCTTTTTAAAAGTTATTCGCGTTACCCTATCATAAATTGTCAAAAGTCTAATGTTTATCGTTTTACAGACATAAAAAAGCTTTTTCAGTGTTTTTTGGATCAGGGAGAAGCTTTCAATAAAAAAGTTTCCCTAACAACAACTTTTGACAAATTTTTATAATTCATCCTATTTTCAGTCAAAAGTAGAATTCTATTTTTGAATATGATTCTAAACGCCATTTTAAATCAAAATTCTTTTGACAATTTATGATGGGGTAACGCGAATAACTATCGCATTTTGGAAGATATTTGTTAAATGCATTTTGATTTAAAATGATACTTAGAATTGTATTCTGTAATAAAATTACAGTTTTGTATGTCAATTAGTATGAAATTTAAAAACATGTATAAAGTTGTTAGAAAAACTTTTTTGCTGATAGTTTCTCCATCATGAAATTACACTCAAAATGTTTCTTTTCTCTGTAGGTTTTTGTTGACAAAATATAAAAAATTAGGAAAAAATGGATTTTATTGCAATTTGAATTTTTATCATAAATTTTTGTTTTTGAGAAAAATGACACAAAATTTTTTTCAGCGTGTATTTTTTTCGTGCAGAAGTATTCATTCCCTGTAACTCGTTCTCAGATAGTTATACTGTATAAAATAGTGTAACCGAACAAAAAAATTGAAATTATTACACGTAGAAACGTCTACGCCCTTTTGAAAAATTGCCCTTTTATTAGAATGATTTTATTGTCAGAGAAAATCATGGAGATTCATAAACCGAACACAAATGTAAAGTTTCGTTCGAATCGACGATGGTCATATTTTGCGATCGGCCGGTTTCTTGTGGAATCCCTCATGTCATTTGAAAGCTTATAATACCAGCTTTGTGAAAAAATTATTCGAAATTCATATATGGTATCGGTATGGAGTTTTATGAAAAATAACCTTGCAATGTACTAAAATATTCCTAAATCAGACCCGAGAAAAAAAAGTCCCCCGATGTCCCCCTGAACTCTCGACTGGGGATGCAAGTATGATATAACTTCTAACTCACAGCGAAGGTTTCAGTTGCCCATATTTGACCTAAGCTGAACCAAATTTGGAGGAATTGTTCATCTAGGGCCAATATATAAAAACCCAATTTTTTGTGTCAATTGAACCACCCCTTGGGTCATAGGAGCACCCCCGGTTTTGGCAAATTGCCAAAACCCTTGATTTCCTTATGATCATATCTCCGGTTCTATTTACTCTAGATTCAAACCGTAAGATGGATTTTTAAGAAAACTGTTCAAGGAATCTAAAAAAATATATTAATTTTTGGCGGCAGTGCTGCCAACTATGCGATTTTTTTAGTTAAATAATAAAAGTTAATTTTTCTCTCGATACAAATATTTTAATTTTGAAAATTCTTATGCCATCGCGTTTCTCAGACATTTTTACATAAAAACACTTATCATCTCAATATAATATGAGCGCATCCTGAGTTATACCGATTTGAAGGGAAAAATTCGCATTTTCTCATATAAAAATCCATTTTTATTGGCCAAAATTGAGAAAATCTTCAAACGGTAATAAAAATCGACCCTGATCTGTCAGAAGCAAACCAAAAACGTAGTTTTTCATCATTTCTCGTCTATTGCACGAAAAATTATGTTTGAACTCAGAATACTCAAGTGGGTTTTTTATTGCTGTGCGCTTGCTATTTTATATTATTATTATTATTATTATTATTATTATTATTATTATTATTATTATTATTATTATTATTATTATTATTATTATTATTATTATTATTATTATTATTATTATTATTATTATTATTATTATTATTATTTATTATAACTATCAAATATGGATCCAAGAATAATATTCTGAGCTCTGTGAAATCGCTCACGTGAAAAATTAGAACCATGCTTAAAATTGCAATATTTTTGGAGCTGAACGCAACTGTTCAACTTTCAATTTCCATTTCATTTTACAGAAATTGGTTATATTATACAGATAAACTTTGTATGGCCGATTTAAAAATAAAGTGAGAACTTTTGAAAATGCTGAACCAATTCTCGAAATGCTGCAAATCATACATTTTTTGCAATTTTTCTGATGTGAAACAATCTCAGAAATCGAACGGGACCTTTGCGACCTTTGTCAGATTATGACAAGTTGGGGTTTTAGGGTATTTTGTCATTCATATCAAATTTAATCATTTTTTCGTGCACTCTATTATGTTTTAGTCAAATTTTATTAAATTATCTTGTTGAACTTGGAAAATTCTCAGAAACAAAATAGAAAAAGATTCGTTGCCGGTAAAATTTAGAAACATCAGTTTTTTAGGAATTTTGGAACTTCCCGTATTTTTCCTGAAATGAAATATTTACCATGTGATTCCTGATCATTTTTTGAATAATAGTTTATTTCCTAATGGAGCTAGTATGTGCTCTTAAATAATTAAATATGCAATCGAGACTAAATATCAAGAAATCTAATGTATCTGAATTTTACCGATGGTAAATTCTTTTCTATTTTGTTCCTTTGGATTTCTCACGTCCAACAAGTTACTTTTAATAAAATTTGATTGAAGAATATTAGAGATGTATGCACGAGAAAATGATTAAATTTAGTATGAATGACGAGATGCTGTTTAATCACAACTTCTCGTATTCTGACAAAGACCGCAAAAGTTCCGATCGATTTCAGAGACTTTTCACATCACAAAAACTGCAAAATATGTATGATTTGCAGCATAGAGCATAATGGTAATAAAAAATATGGATTTTTTGGACAAAATGCCCCAAAACGGCAACTTTTTCTATTTTTGTGATACGACACTTTCATTAAAATGCGAAGATTTTTTGTTTGAAAAAAGAAAATATAAATTATAATTTTCCTAGTGCTACTTCACAAGTTATTGCATTTAATATATTTTTTCCACATATTTTCCCATAGTGCCAATGTCAAAAACTTCAAGCGAAAAAAAATAATCTAAAATTGTTCAAATGATTCGAAATTTGGCATCCGAGTTAACTTTGGCATTTTTTTTTCAATACCCTAATGCTCAACCCTAGAATGAAAGTTATTCATATTTGTAGTAAATCCATCCGCAAATGTGGTGGTTGTTGTGGTGACTAGGGTTGCAAAAGAAGCGATTTCAATTTTTCTTTTATTGTTCGTAATTTATTTGCCGTGTCCTTGGAGGATTCCATTTTTTCGTCTAAATAATTATATCAATGTTATGAATATTTTAATATTTTTCTATCAAATAAAAAAGTGGGTTGGTCAGAAAAATCGTCCCCGCTGACAATTTTTTTTTTAATGAATCGTTCAAGGACACTACTAATTCCTATACTAATGAAATTGGCTTGGTTTCATGCTTTCAATTGAGCTAGGAATCATTGTTACGGCAAGCCTCTTCGGAAAAAGCGTTTTGGGTTCAAATAACCATTACAATGCATTAGAATAGAGTCTATTACAGTTCTAAGCAGTCTTTTGGTATTCCTCCTTTTTGTTCATCAGCCTAAAGCCTACACCAACCGACATAACCCGACAAAATGAGCTGGATGAACTTTCGCTTGACAATTCTTGGTGGATTGTTTACATGGGAGTTAAGTGAGTTCGAATGTAACAGATGAGCACCCATTGCAATCGTACACACACAACTAACGAAGTAAACAAACCACGGAGAATTGTCAAACATGAACTTCATTCATCATGAGTTCATTCGTGTCATCTTGTAGAACTCAATACCGAAAAGGAACGCCTTGCAAAAACATTAAGCATGCAAACACGTGGTAGGCGAGGTCTCGTTTGTGACTGCTCATTTTGTTCTCGTTAGATTTTTCTCCGTAACATTTTGCTGCAGTTTCCAAAGTTTCCTTGATTTCTTGGGACTATTTTCGACGAATTCCCGGCGGTGGAACACAGTGCGCTGTACGGTGGATTGCTGGTCCAGCGTTGCCAGAACGTCATTTTTTAGCGTCATTTTGCCGCTCGCTAAGAAAGAAAGCTTCTACATGTTGGTGTGAAGTGCGAGCGGCACGTTCGCCCGGGCTATTGCTGCTGACTGGCGCTACTTAGAAGTAGTCCCAGCGGTTAGCATGCACGAGAGTAGGAAAGCATTTAGGCAGTTTGGACGTGATAGTGCGAGCTGCGGACACCGGCGCGTCGCCTCTGGTGCATGTTCGACCGACGTGTCACTGTTCGCTGCATCGCGTTTATCGGGAGATTCAAAGTTTTTAGCATTAGGTTTGCATTTATTTTTAATTTAGCATTATTTTAAATTTACATGGATTTTTTATTATATAGTCTGGAGAATCAACTGTATAGTTAAACTATATTATTACTATTTTCATGAGTTTTCAAACGGCCTTGATGTGAAAAAGATTTTGAAAAACCTATTATTCTTGATGGAGAATCGCGAATGTCTTCTAAAATGGTCGTAATCATCCAAATTATTGTTTTTATTGAAAGAAATTTTAAAATATCTCGACAACAGCTACATTTTTGAAAACTTTTGTAATGATTTAAAATGGCATTCAGAATCTTATTATATAAGATAGTCATTGTTAGGAAAACTTTCTTATTGATGGCCTCTTCATAATTTTCATCTTCTCTTACCACTTCTGTCTTAGTAATCTATAACTACACAAATGTCGAAAAATTCAAAAATAACTTCCCAATAAAGTTGTCCATTTTATTATCAATAATTTTCCGACTGGTTAATAAAAACGAGTCGTTACTGTATATCAAAATAAGACGGCATTTTTATGAGACACTGATAAAATGCAGAGTACGCCGTACTGCACATCAATTTTCAATATCAAATATGAGAGAATAATTCAGCAGCCCCTTAAAAATCACATTCCCCAGCCCATGCTCTCTCGGGCTCGACAACAAACAAACAGCCGAAATGTGCCTCAAGTGCCGCTCACCATTGTGCAGTGCAATGATAAAACTCGAACAATACCGGTCCCCACTGAATCTGGACCTTGGAGTGCCGGTGCTATCCCCGCACCAGTAGTTCCAAGCTATGTGTGTGTGGGAAAGCAAGGGGGAAGAAACGATAACGAGGACCATCCCATCAGCCATATGAACCGGGAAGGAATTTATGTTTTCATTTCCAGCTTTCGTAACGAGCCCCATTCTGCATTGGATTCTGGCCAAACGCGTGAATCATCTCCATAATGGGGATCGTTCATACATATGCCCCCCTTCCCTGCTGATGGGATCAGCTTCGGCAATCCTAAACCTTGGCTGGTGTTGTAGTTAGCAGCGCATACACTCAGCGGGAGATCTTCGGGGGGTGATTTTTATGCGAGAAATTTAATAACTCTGGCTGGCACAAAACAACCGGAGTCTGGTGGGGCGCTTGAGGCCCCACAACGGTTTTAGCCGGTTTTGTTGTGCGGATGCGGATCCGACTATGACTGCCAGGCTGCTGCTTCATAACTTCGGTATGAATTTCATTCCGTTAATAATGCAGTGATAGGCATACATATACACAAGCACACTGCTGGGAGAAAGAAAGAAGTAATATTCCGAGTTTGTTATTTCCATGACAAAGAAAAGCTTCTCTCCGGAGTGGAAATCGTTTGGCAGCGAGTCCGTCTGAGTAGGTCTCGGCGAGGCTGGCAATAAATTGCCCCGGCCCTCGTCGTTATTATTAATGTCACGGATGAAAGGATCGTCTCGTGTTTTATTTAAGCGGAGCTTTTCACAAACAAACAGCTTTCGCACCGGCGACCGGACCGGATTTGATTGTTTGCGGAATCTTTCGCGATAAAACTTTTTTTTTCTGTTGACCGTTCCGGATAATTCAATAAAATGAAAATATAACTCAATTAATTCTCCCCAAATTGGGTTCTATATTATCAAATCGATTTTCAACTAAATCCTGTCAATGAATCAATAAGCTTGTGAACCGAACGTTGATATTAATATGTGTACGTGACTGAAATAAGTTACATTACTCTTCAAGGATTACGAGTTTTTTTCTCCCGTACAGCAAATTGCCTCTCGGTGAAAGCCTGATTAATCGCAGTCAATCGGAGAGGCTAATAAAACTCAACGGAGATTTAAACGTTTTACTGCCACCACCCCCCAAGACGGTAAGGACGTAAAGATCGTAATACAAACACAAGCCATCATCTTATCTCGGGTGGCGAACGAACGTGTGGAAAAACCCCTTCAGAGGAAAAAATAAATTTTTATCTCTGTCACTGTTTCAGAGGCGCCCCCATCCGACCGGGCCCTGTACCCTTTACATGGCAAACCAGAAATTGAGAATAAAAATACCGAGATCCTATCGTGGAGGCCACAATCCTTACATTATCATAGAAGATAAATGTGCGACATGTGTGATTTGCCTGAGCGCTTATTCTTCCTCCTGTCGTTGGTTAGAGAGGCTTCGCCGGATTCTCTGTGGTTGAGCCGACACGTTGCTGGAGGAAAATGAACCGTCGGAAAAGATAGGCAAATCTTGCTACTTCCGAGAGACAGTCTGACAACTCCTAGCAAATTTCTCCGCTATCATTTTCTTTATTTTTGAATGAATTTTCTTCTTTTACAATATCTGATGGGTTTTCATGTTAAATTGAAATAAATCGAGTCTCGAACCCGGCTGTTCGAACTACAGACAACTCGTTCACAAGCGTTCCCTCGACTATTCGAATATGTGTGTGCGTGCGTAAGAGGAACAATATTATGCTTTCGCTGAGAATATCGCCCCTATGACTGTAGGGTGTCCCCAAGGTGTATACCGCCCCTTTTTTTGAACGATGCCCATGGGGGTTTATGCCGGTCTGCGTACGGATAACTGGGTTTTCTTGTTCCAGCAATGATGAAGACTCGGCGTCAGCTTGCAACCGTTATCGGTTGGGACGTCGGTGTGGGAGATGCCACCGAACGGGATGTGGTCACATGGAAAATGGCATCAATTGTGGTGATGCTGCGGGTGGTTGCTGGTTGATGGAGAAGCTTCCGTTCCGATTGTGTCACCGAACGAATTGTGAATGTGTGGTATTTTTGGTTTTATTACCTACTACAGCTGCTCGGTTGGTGATGAAATGCTACCGTTTGACCTTTAGGAAAATTCGGTTGGAACATTTCAGAGTTCTGCTAAAGTGCTAACAAACATAATGAATTCCGTTCGAAACGAGTTGCTATAAACTCTGGAGCTGGATGTAAAATCTAATGTCTTTCTTGAGTCTCTTATTTGATAGACAGCTTGTTCAGTGTGGTACCGTCTTTACGCATGGGCACACTGGGCCAGGGCCAAGGGTCCTGGGATTTTAGGAGCACGGAACTTTGGATGAAAACGAAATCATTCTAAAAGCTATGTTCTAAAAATATCACGACATTTAAAGAGGATCAGATAACCAACCAACCAATAAACGTCTATTCAACATTTCGATTCAAGTTTCAATTTATTTTGAGCAACACGTATACAATGTCCGAAAGGCACCGAACAGAAGCGGAAACCAGAACATGTTGGCGAAATTCGCACAAGGGGGCCTTACAGAACGCGAAAAAAAAGGTGTCGAAATTTGCTACAAGATCCTTGTTTGGCAAGCGAACCGCAGATGTGGTAAATATTCAGTTCTTTATCAGATCGGGGATCGTCAATAGCTAAAGCTACATGGGAGCCTCGAAAAGTGACTTCTACACTTCTTGAGTTGTCACGAAGGCTCCATACTTTCTCGGTCGGATTTGGCATCTTCCATCATGCCATCATATACTGTTGCATAACCAAAAATAAAAAACCTGTTTTAATCCACCTAGCGGTGCAATTGTGCCTTTCTCATTTCTCTAAACTATGGCACGGAGGCTTTTTATGTTCAACATAATTGTGGAAATGTCCATTACATTCTTAGGACACTTTGCACTTATACACAATGGCATGTCAGCCACGAACTTGATGAGCTACGTGTCGACGGTGAAACACTTGAAACAAAAAAATATCATACTCCATTAGCCTAATCAGCATTAGATCAATGTTATCTGCTTGCTAACTCATTTTGTCATGCGGGGGTGGGTATGTGAGGAGGGCGAAAGTCCCATGAACGAACAACTCCCCAGCTTAAATTGGTATGCTTTGTGATATAGTGGTGGTTTAAAGATGATGGGGTTGAAAGGGAGGGGTATGAGGTGGTGGTCTGAGGGGTGATTTAAGGATATTTTTAAAGGAGGGGAGTGAACAGTAGAGGGGGGTGTAACCCCTCTCCGTAAACCATCAACTACGCCCCTGTTAAAATCCAGAAACCTTATGCGAGTCGAAAAAAAAATTTAGGTTGACGTTTTTCAGAGTGATTGCATAACCTTTCTATATGAGAAAGGCAAAAATGTGCAAAATCCAAAAAAGTGAATCTTCGTCAAATTTTTTTCGTGTTTGCATCAAATCTCGACGTTTTATGCACCTTGAATACATTTGGCATCAAAAATAAAAATTCTATTTTTAATTTTTCCTATAGTTTTTATGAGAAATTTCTGTGTGGCCGCACTCTGAAACCCGTAATTCCGGAACCAGAATTCCGATCGATCCAAAATTCAATAGCAGCCGATGGGAAGGTTGCACCTTTCATTTGAGACTAAGTTTGGGCAAATCGGTCCAGCCATCTCTGAGAAAAATGAGTGGCATTATTTGACACATACGCACATACATACACACACACATACACACACATACACACACATACCCACACACATACACACACATACATACACACATACACACACACATACAGACTTTTTCCGATCTCGACGAACTGAGTCGAATGGGATATGACACTCGGCCCTCCGGGCCGGGATTAGGTTGACGTTTTTCAGAGTGATTGCATAACCTTTCTATATGAGAAAGGCAAAAAAATTAAAAAAGCCCTTATGAAAGTGTGATTGAAAGTCGGTCATACCTTTACGTTAAATCTGATTAAAGGAGTCAAGGCAAATGAGGGTGACTTTGAGAATGTCGGAAAAATCTCGGATGTGTGGTAACGTAAACTGTGTGTAGAGTTATTTTATAGATTGCTTTTCATTTTTTGACACGAAAAATATTTTTATGAACATTCTTATATTGCGGGGTGTTCCCAATCATAGCATGGTGAACACATGAGGAATTCCTCGAAGATCCATCCGAAAGTCAATAAAATCGTGACCGACCATCTACGATTCGGAACTTTACACGTTTCATCGGCATGGAAGACTACACATTTTCCACAGTTGAGGAATTCCACGACGATCCATCCGAAAATATTTAAAATCGAGACCTACCATCTTAGATTCTTATAAAACTTTATACGTTTCATAGGTATGGAAGACTAAACATTTTCCACATTCAGTAGGATTATTTTGACTCAAAAGCAATTTTTTAAAAGCGCGTAATCATTTCTACGTGCATTAATTCCAGTTTTGACGTAGGACTACGTCTTTGTTTTCGATATGGGGGTGCACTCTGCAAATTCTACAAAAATGGTATGTAACGAAAAGTGGTCCAATTTTAAACGCATATAGTTCAGCTATCTCACGATAAATTTTCAAATTTTTTGCACAAATCGCCCCGAAATACTTCTAAGAATAGATTCCAATAGATAAACCCAAAGATTTTTGATATCATAGCATTAAAAAATTAAATAATATACAACCTTGTCAAAATATCGCGCATTAACACACAGAGGATAGCACTTCCCAAGCCCTGTACGACGGATTGGTGTACCTAGCGCGCAACGCTTCTATGAATGACGTCATCATCGACTATTTAAAGAACGGACTTGGCCAGACACGCTCAGTTCCCTGTTGAACGGCTGGCGAAGCAGATCACTGCGCTGTGTTTCTTACAGCCAGTGTAGCTGAGCTAGAAGTCCGTTACACTGGCTGTGGAGGGACGCTACCCTGTGTCGTCCAACAGGCGACCGCTCCAACTGCTTCCTAAATGCCGCTGTAATGTTGCCAGTAAATTTTTGGTTTAACTAGCCCATGTATTTGCGCTTGAAATTAAGTATTGTAGTGGTAGTAATAAGCTTCCCATTTTGGTTTAAAAGCAAGGACAGTTTTTAAAACAGGATTTGATTAATTAGTTTAGCTCATCTAAGCAATTTTATCAATTCTGTAATTTAAAAGGAATTTTACGGAACTTGGTGAATTTGGCCCCACTTGCAACTGGTATAATCAACCTGCACAAAGTGTTGCATAACGCAGGGCTGATTTTTGGAACAAAATCATTCAGCCCTTCGGTATGCAAAATCACGATACTATAACAGATGTGCTAAGCGCGGCCGTTCCTTTCAATCGGGAAAGGCCGCGTGGAATTTTGGCGAAATGCGCTAATAGTGTCGTGGTGGTACTTGTTGTCTCCTTCGCTCTACCCATCATCATCAGCGTTGACTCATTTTGCATTGTACGCTTGGGTTCAATCTTTGGGGCGAATGTGTTGGTTGGTAGGGGAACTGGCGGTAAAATGAACACGTTAAGCAAAGTCATTATTTTCTAACTAATAAGTGAATGAGATATTACAATCACCTTATGTTTCTTGTTAGACATGTTTTGTACATATCTGGTAAAAATGCTTCGTCATAAAAACATTTTTTCAAACATGATCATGAGCTTTGCATACACACAAGGCATTTTGCAGGCAAAAAAAATTGTCACGGAAGAGTTGAATTTTCATGACGTAATATTAACCATTTTACAATCCTGTGGCATAGAAACACATCTACAAACTTGGGGTTATCCATGGGTGTTTGAACTTTTATGATCTGTTTGAGAGCAACTAGAAAGCTTGGTCTATACAAGAATTGTGATTATATTGTCTAAATTTGATTTTTCTTCACCGGTCCGGGTATTTTTTCCCACACACTAAGTACTAAGAAAATAAATATTTTACATTAAGTAGTATAGTCCTACGTCTACAGTTCGTGCAACCCCATAGGGCTGCCCCTTGTAGTTTTTTGTTCGATTACTGTATTTTAAACAGCAAAACTTTCTGAGAACGAGTTTTAGGGAATGAATATTTATGCACGAAAAAAATATACACTGAAAAAAATGTGACATTTTTCAAAAAAAAAAACAAAAAATTGTGTTTAAAATTTAAATTGCAAAAAAAAAAAACATTTTTTCTAATTTTTTATATTTTGTCAGCAAAAACCTAAAGAGAAAAGGAACATTTCGAATGTGATTGTATGATGGAGAACTTATCGGTAAAAAAAATTTTTAACAAAAACTTTATACATGTTTTAAAATTTCATACTAATTGACTTACAAAACTATAATTTTATTACAGAATATAATTCTAAGTATCATTTTCAATCAAAATGCATTTACCAAAAATCTTCCAAAATGCGATAGTTTTCGAGATATTCGGAATGTTGTTCCAACAGAAACAGTTAAATCTAATGTTTATCGTTTTAAAGACGTAAAAGAAAAATTTTCAGTGTATTTGGATCAGCTTTCAATAGAAAAGTTTTCCTAACAACAACTTTTGACATATTTTTATAATTCATATTATTTGCAGTCAAAAATACAATTTTCTTTTTGAATATGATTCTTAAAGCAATTTGAAATCAAAATGCTCATAACAAAAAATTTCTGAAATGTAATAGTTCTTGCGATATTTCAAATTTTGTTTTAACAACATAATTCTTTTGTTTTATTACGAACTTTTCAGAAGTTATTCGCGTTTCTACATCCACAACAATAAGTTTTTCAAAAGGCCCATAACATTTCCTGTAGCTTTCTCTTTGACATCAAGGTGATACTGTAAACCCTTTGAAAGCTACATGAAAACAATCAAAATATTATTCAACCATGGGGTCTTATGATTAAACTAAATAGTTCGATCATATTTTGGTTGTTTTCATGTAGCTTTCAAACGGGTAATAATATCGCCTTGATATCAAAAAAGAAGTTACAGGAAATGTTATGGTCCTTTTGAAAGATTTATTGTTGTTGATAGAAAAACTCGAATAACTTCTGAAAAGATCGTAATAAAATAAAATAATTGTGTTGTTAAAGCAAAATTTGAAATATCTCGAGAACTACTACAGTTCAGAAAAATTTTATTATGAGCATTTTGATTTAAAATAGCTTTAAGAATCATATTCAAAAGAAAAAATTGTATTGTTGATAGTAGGGTAAGGTGGGGCAAATCCGACCGTTGGGTAAACCCGACCCCCCTCTGTTGCCAAAAATCAGAAGCACTACGTGAACTAATATCAATGTTGTCGTGTAGAGCATCGAAAATAATCATAATGGTGGTATGACAGCATTTCATTAGTCCACATTGAGATGCTCAAGCGACAAAAAGTATGTTTTTACAACTTTTGATTTGACTTTTGTGCATCATTGACTACAGGATATTTCTGATTGTTAAAGTGATTGCATAATAAATGTAAGTGGATTTAAATTATTTTATTTAAGTCCTACAAAGTGCATAGATGAATTTAGTTCAACCTTTTTCATATATTTTTTAATTGCATCGTAATGAAAAATGACGCCGTGGGGCAAATCCGACCTCTAAATATTGGGATAAATCCGACCGCTTTTTTGCTAAGAAAAATTTTATTTATCAAATTGAAATATATTTTTATTGTTATTATTTATTATTTTTATGCAAAATGGTTCATAATTACAAACGAAAGACACAAAACGTGATGATTATAGTATTCGTCAAGTAATTGCTCCGATGCAAATGGGAATATCATTACGTGCTACTACTCGTGATCGAGCATTCTAAGATTGATATTGAACTCCATTTTCTTCATGTTGTAATTCAATAACACAACATTCATTGATTTATCATTGTAAAACCATAAAATTTACGTAAAATCTGCACTAAATCAACCAAAAACTTAGGGGGTCGGGTTTACCCCACCATTTTTGAAAACAGCAAAAATGAACAATTTTGTAAAACGCTTGTTTCTCAAGATGTTCCGAAGATCCAAATAAAATGCTATATACAAAAAGTTGCCCAAGAGTATAATCTTTAATTTGGTATATAAAACGACTTGATCCGATGTAAAATGAGAATGTTACAGCCAAAACCATTTACTAGGTCGGATTTGCCCCACCTTACCCTATGAATTATAAAAATATGTCAAAAGTTGTTGTTAAGAAAACTTTTTTATTGAAAGCTTCTCCATGATCCACATACACTGAAAAAGTTTCCCGGGTTATGACATTTTGGGTTATGACACATGACCCGGGTAAAAAGTTATGACATTTTATGATGGGGTAACGCTAAAAACTTTTAAAAAGGGCATAATAATACGAATTAACTGTTTCGCTGGAACACAATTCCAGATATCTCGAAAACTATCACATTTTGGAAGATTTTTGTTAAATGCATTTTGATTAAAAATGATACTTAGAATTATATTCCATAATAAAATTACAGTTTTGTATGTTAATTAGAATGAAATTTTAAAACATGTATAAAGTTATTGTTAGAAAAACTTATTTACCTATAAGTTCTCCATCATATAATTTTATTCAAAATATTTATTTTCTTTTTAGGTTTCTGTTGACAAAATAAAAAAAGAATGTTTTTTTTTCAATTTAAATTTTTAACACAATTTTTTCTGTGAAAAATGACGCATTTTTTCAGTGTATATTTGTTTCGTACATTAATATTTATTCCCTGAAAAACGTTCTCGGAAAGTTTTGATGTATAAAATACAGTAATCGAACAAAAAAAATTTTATTTAATGCAAGTAGAAATGTTTACGCCCTTTTGACAAATTGCTCTTGTATCAAAAAATTGAAATTGTCAAAGAAAATCATGGAAATTCATAAACCGAACACAACTTCAAAGTTTCGTTTGAATCGACGATGGTCATATTTTGTGGTCGGCCGGTTTCTCATGGAATTCCTCAGTTAGTGACAACTTGTTGACTCAAGAGCAATTTTTTAGAAAGGCGTAGAAGTTTTTGCATGTGGCATTTTTCAAAAATAATTCTTCGATTACTTTATTTTATTCAGCAAAACTATTTGAGAAAATGTTACAGAGAATGAAAAGTTCTGCATGAAAACGCTATAGACTGAAAAAATGTTGAAACATTTGTCAAACAGTTTAAAAATTAAATTACAAAAAGACTATTTTTTTCAAATTTTGCATCTTTTGTCATTGAAAATATACAGAGAAAGAAAATATTTTTTATGTAATTTCGGAATGGAGAAACTATTTTTAACGATGACTTTAAATATGTTTTTAAATGTCATGCAAATTTACAGACAAAACTATAATTTTACTATGAAATGTGATTCTGAATTCCAAATCAAATCAAAATTCATTTAACGAAAATCTTTTAAAACGCGATAGTTTACGAGATATTTTGAACTCAATTTCATCGAAACCATCAGTTTGCAAAATTATGCTCTTTTTAGAAGTTATTCGCGTTCTCTATCGGGAACTATAAACCGATAAATGTTCATTATTTTAAATATAACAAAAAATTTTCAGTGTCCTAAATGAAGAAGCTCACAAGAAAAAAAAATTCCAAACTAAAACTTTCAACACATTTTAAAAATCCATACTATTTGCAATCAATATGGGGCTTTATTATTGAATATGATTTCAAATACCTTTTCAGATCAAAATGCTCCCTACAAAAATTTCGAAAATGCAGTAGTTTTTGATATATTTAACATTTTGCTTCAACAAAAACAATAATTTTGCTTCATTACGACTTTCTGATAAGTTATTCGCGTTTTTCCACCAGGAACAATAGGCTTTCCAAAATGCAGCGAAAGCTACATGAAAACAATAAATATATGATTCTACTATAGTCATGTGAAGGAAAAGGCTCGTCATCAATGAAAGCGCGCCAGATATTTCGTCTGAGTTAACAATATAATAATTGAAGGTGTTGTTTAAGTAGATAATCGAAAAAAAACATGATCAAAAAAGAGAATGAAAAAAAATGCCTCGAAACGCAAAAGTGATCGGCGCAGTGGAATGCACAACTTCAATTCCACACTCTGGCGACGACGAGGACACCGAAAAAGTCATTCGCAAGTACAAAGCCAGAATCAGCTGCTGGAAAAACATGTATTTGCAACATTTTCTTCCTGGGTTCCATGATTTTTCACATCATTTGCCACTTTCTCATTGTCTGAATGACGTGAATGGATTGCACTTATTATTTGTGTTATTAATTTTTATATAATCTACAGTATTCATACTTTGCAAATAAAAGTTGAATTGCCAAAACAAACTGACCTACTTGACCAAACCAAAACGTTTTCTTGGAAAAATAGTAGCAACTTTGTGTACATGAACGAGTATAGAAAGGCGATAGGTTCGGGCATTGTACACTCGATGTTTTGCAATGCAGGCGGGTAGTGTGGGTTTGGATTGAGTTCGACACTGTGTGGTGTGACGTGTGTGTTGCTTGTGAGTTGCGTTGGGATAAGTTAATTTATTTTTCTGCTTTTGTGTGCGTTAGATTGATACGGGTCAAAATGTTATTGGCGGTTTGTAGGTGCATAGGGTGATGGGGCTAGTGACACACACGTTTCATATTTCAAATATGTGTGATGCTTCTTTCTATCACTGAGTCATATGACAGTATGCTTCTGTACGCAGCGCACCTGGGTTCGAGTCCCAACCTCGCACATAGGACTAGAAATTTTTCATAAGAGATTTTGCTAACCCGAAAAGGCGAATGACCTTAAGGTTAAACCTCTAAAATCGAAAAAAAAGAGAATATGCTTCTGTAGGTGTTTCTGAAGCACGGGCGGATTGAACTGGATCTGCGCCTGTTGAAGAGCGGATGTTGGTTGGTGATTTTGTTGGGCGAGAAGATTTAGCTATGATAGAGTAGTTTCAGTTTGTTTCAAAAAGTTGTGAAGCTAATCTGTACTATTCCTGGCGGTTAACCCAAGGGTGATGCCATCTGGCCAAGATAAAGCACGTATTGGTTTTTATTGTAATCACAGGTTTAATTTATTGCTACGAACAGTTTTGTGTCGAACTTCAAAACTGGTATACAGTGCCGTTCTTTTTTTTTAAATTTTATTTTCGATTATAGAGGTTTTAACCTTAAGGTCATTCGTCTCTTCGGGTTAGAAAAATCTCTTATGAAAAATTTCTAACCCTATGTGCGTGGTCGGGACTCGAACCCAGGTGCGCACACTGCCGTTCTCTTTGTTGCGTCATTGTTCGAAGTACGTTTAGAACTGTTTTTTTTTAATAAGAGTATTCAGCAGGTATCGACCTAAGGACACGTTCTGGTGTGGTTTAGTTTTAGATTCATAATTTTGACAGTTCTATAGCATATAACTGGAAATTTCAAAACAAGAACTTACACACCCCAGCAGCAGCTAGAGTGGTTGTTCTTTTTAATTTAAAATTTCCGCCACACCTTGTCTTAAACGTTACTGGAGTCAGAATTATTTTTCCCCATTTTATCCGGTCTGAGTAGCTTTGCTGATAGATTTTTTTACTAAGTTGTTTATTGTAATTGCTTAATGCCAAGAGCAGTTCATCAATTGTAGTAATCAATTGGTTTAAAAGTAAAGGCAGAGAGCGTCATGTTGTACTTGGATTTTAAATTTTTTTCAAATGTCAAATGTCAATCAATTCCTGAATACCCAGAATCCACAGATTCTCTTTTCAGAATATTCAGAATCCTCAGAATCTTCAGGATTTCCAGGATCTTCAGAATCTTCAGACTCTCCAAAATTTCCAGAATCTCCAGACGCTCCAAACTCTCCAGGCTGTAGAGTCCCCAGAATCTCCAGCTTCTCAAGAATCCTCCCAATATGCAGAATCTCCAAAATTTACAGTATCTTCAATATTCCCAGGTTCTCCGGAATCTCCAGAATTTCCAAGATCTCCAGAATCTACAGGATCTACAAAATTTTCAGAATCTACAGAATCTCCAAGATCTCTAGCATTTCCAGAATCTCCAGAATCATCACAAACTCCATACTCTCTGCGATGTTCAAAAACTTCTGTATCTTTAGAATCTCCAGAATCTTCAGAATCTCCGAAATCTCCAGATTTGCCAAAATCTCCTGAAACTCCAGAATCTCAATAATCCTCAGAATCTCCAGAATCTCTAGAATATCTAGATTCTCCAGGTTCTCCATGATTTCCAGAATCTATGGGATCTTAAGAATCTCCGAATCTCCAAACTCTCCAGGTTCTCTAGAATCCCCAGAACCTCCAGTTTCTCCAAAATCTTTACTATTCCCAAGATCTCTGAAAAAGAAAATTCAGAATCTTCGAAATCTCCAGAATCTTTAGAATCTCCAGAATCACCAGGATGTCCAAAATTTCTGGAATCTTCAGTATCTCAAGAATCTCCAGAATTTTCAGAATCTCCATGATCTCCAGAATCTCCAGCATCTAAAGAATATCCAAAATATCTAGAATATCCAGAATCTATAAAAACTTTGGTTTATCCAGGTTCTATAGAATATTGGAGAATTTCTAGAATCTCCAGAATCGTCAAATTCTCCAGAATTTCCAGGATATCCAGAGTCTCAAGAATCTCCAGAATTTCCAGAATCTCCAGTATCTCTAAAATCTCAAGAACCTCCTAATTATCCACGTTCTACAGTATCACCAAAATCTCCAGAATCTCCGGAATCTCCAGAACTTTGTAAATCTCTAAAATTTCCAGAATTTCTAGACTCTCCAGGCTCTCTGGAATATCTAGAATCTCCAGAATCTCTAGAATCTCCGGCATGTACAGAATCTCCGCGATTTACAGAATCTCCCGAATCTCCAGAATTTGCAGGATCTCCAAAATCTCTAGAATCTCCAGAATCTATAAAAACTTTGGTTTATCCAGGTTCTACAGAATATTGGAGAATTCCTAGAATCTCCAGAATCCTCAGAATCTCCAGAATTTCCAGAATATCTAGAATCTCAAGAATCTCCAGAATTTCAAGAATCTCCAGAATTTCCTGAATCTCCAGTATGTCTAAAATCTCAAGAACCTCTTGATTATCCAAGTTCTATAGTATCACCAAAATCTCGTGAATCTTTAGAAGTCCACAATCTACAATCAACAATCTTCAACCTGCAATCTAAAATCCGCAATACAGTATCTGGAACCCGAAATTCCGGAATCTGGGAAATCGAAAATTTTGTGCTCTCATATCAAATGTACGCTTCAAGTTTTTGTGTTCCCTGAAAGTCTCACCCGTCTGACGTGCTCGGTCTGTACGTGCAAGCTCCGTGTGGTCTTCGTATAGGCCCGTCCCGGTTCGTGACACGTGTTTCATATTTGTTTTGAACGTGTGTGTCCTCATGTGTTCCCGTGTCTGCTCCGTGTGTACTCCCACATACGCCTTGTTCGTTTTCCATCCGTACGTGACCCGTACCTCCGAGTGTGATTGTGCTTGTTGTGTGTTATGTCCTTTGCGTCTGTCAAATCGGTCAAAAATACTAATTGCTTTTAAGGATCTGCTCAAAACATCTTGCGTGTTTCGACAATACTTGGACATTTACAACGAAGCCTAGTGATGGACATCTGAAATTTTTTTTCTCCATATATTTTCAATCCGGAACTTTTTTATTATTAATTTCAATACGGTTTCCTGATTTGGCTCAAATTTGGGAAAAATCAGAATGGTGTGGAGTAGAAATAGCTCCGTGATACTTGATCATCCTACTCTACAGTAGTTTATACCTCTTCAATTATGGAGTCTCTTCCAGCTCACTAGTGCTCAGGGACCCCGAGTTGTTTAAGGACGGCCCTAGTCCATCGAGGTATTGTGATCTGATTAACAATTCACCGCTTGGATCTAGGCTAAGCAAAATTGAGTTCTGCGTAAATTTGTTTAAAGTGGAACCATTTTTGACAGGATTTTTCATCTGATGTTTCGCTGTGAACCTGACTATTCTGCTAAGTTCAACGAAAGAAATTTATCTAAATAATTACATTAGAGCACGGGATTTGAATTTACTTGAACGGAAAACATTTCTAACTTTCCTTTTCTAGCTGAAATCGACTCCAATAGATGCCAGAAACTTTTACAAGATTTACTCAACAAGAACTGGAGATATTGACTTTCGAGCTACTTTGCTCCTTTTCTGCTAAAAATGTGAGTTGAATTAGCTGGTGGTTCCACTCAGCTCTAACTGCGCCTTATCACAACCATGCAGAAGATTCAATGTAATCTGACACATCGAAACTTAACAGACAGTTATCCCACATAGCTGCAGCTTGCACCGCATTGCGTCACCGGCCTCATCTATTTACGTTCACATTTCCTTCGCGCCTCAGTGATTATTTTAATCAGTCAAATTTCTCGCAACACCCTTCAGCCAGACAATAGTTCTGCGTCGGTAACTAAACCCATTGCTGGCATTGTTTGACTAGCGAAACGCTAAGAATCCCACGCTGGAGAATGCGAACTGACGCCCGCTGCTTACCTCGCCGCCCGTCAGGCAGGCGCCGCCCCCCTGCGGAGCGGATGCGTGGAAGTACCACTATTTTGCATATCTACATCGGTGTACCGTGCGCCTTCCTGGTACCTACACTACCAGCACCCGCCGCCACAAACAGACAAGCAGATGGAATTGAAATTTCTATCATCCGTCAGTTACCCTCACTACTATGCACTACTGGAAGCACGGTTCGCGGGTGTCAGTTGTGCTCGGATGCGTCGGATGAAGATTTGTACCAGGCAGCTAGCAGCAGCAGCTCTATGCTATGATGGCGCGTTCTCTCGAGGATGAATGCGTAATTTATGTTAAATATTTGAACGAAACTCGAAATTTGGCAATCTGTGCATGATGCGGCCAAATATTCGGCTGGCACGGCGTTGCTTTCTGCAAACATGGGTAATGTGTTTGAAGAGCGAACAGAAAAGTTGGCTGTGTTGTTTTAATCTCGTGTCTGTATATTTCGTGGTGTAAGACGCCGGTTTTGTTTGGTTATTACATATAAAATGAGTTTGGTACTTTGTGAACATTATCAAATTTTTAAACTAGATGACATATTCTTCACCAATCATTGGAATGATATTCAACGCTTATAATTTTTTTTTCTTTACTCGCTCGCTCTGACCTAAATTTTGCTCCCATAAATGCTAGATTTAATCTTTTGTACCATGATGCAACAAATTATTTTCCAATTCGAACCGAAACACTTAAAAGCAAAATCAAATATGTTTGTAGAGTTTAAACGATTATGGTTTAGTTTCTTAGGTCATTGCCCGCTCGCTAAAAAAAACATTAAAATCACTATTTCTCCATGCACTTATCAGCCAGACTTATTTTTTAAAAACGCCCCAAAATTCATTTAAATATATATGACACGATTCGGGTGGAAGAAGAAACGCTTTTGGACTTGTCGGATGGGTTTATATGCCCTATCTACAAGGAGGGCCACACACTGGAGTGAAATTACTATCGAGACATAACTATCCTCAATTTCTTCCACATGGTACTCTCCCGTGCTCTGTTTAGCAAACCGAGCTCGCTAGCTGAATGCATTGGTAGCAAGGCTTCAAGAATTACGATCAGCAACGAACTGGATGTTTACTCTGCGATAAATCCTGAATAAATTTCGAGAATACATCTCACGGGTTCACCAGCTGTTTGTGGATTTCAAAGCAGCGTACGATTCAGGGAAACGTCACGGTTTGCGATACGTAGGCCTGATATGTAAAAGAAAAGAATCAGCTTTACATGAGCCGGCATAGCGTAGTTGGTAAATTTATTAGTTTGTAAGCAGCTCACCTAGGTTCGATTCACAACCCCGCACATAGAGTTGAACAATTCCAAAGAGATTTTTCTAACCCGGAAAAGGAGGCGAATGACCCTAAGATTAAAACTTCTATAATCGAAATAGCAAAATCAGCATCATGAGATCTGTCCTATTTCTTGGCTTCGACAACGACATCGCTGGCGTTAGTCGCAGAGCAGTTCACAGTGGTCCAGAATGCAAATTTAGCAGAAATTTTGAAATTTTACTAAAACTAAACAACTTAGCCTCATTAAGTCTTTGGAGAAGTTTTCGTAGTTCGTGAACCCTTTCTTTTCGTTAAAAAAAAACAGCCAGGGTGGTTCTAATTTTACCAAGATCAAAAAATTAACTTTTTAATCATTCCAGCTTGTAGAACGACATAGTTAAGTTGTAGAACGACATATTTTGGAAAAGTTTACTGAAGACATCTAAGCTCTAGCTGTCATACTTTTTAATTTTACAATAAATTTAAAATCGAAGGTTAGGGTGTTTCTTGGAAAAACTGTTTTTTTTTATTAACTTTTGCGGTTTTGATTTAAAAAAGAAGTAGTCTTCAGACAACTTTAAGACTGTTTTTAGGCGAACAATTTGTTTCATGGCACCACATATCTAACTCTTTTCGTTGACAAGCTATGAGCACTTTTTCGCCAAAAATGGTTTTTTTTGGAATAACAATATTATGCATTGGGGCAAACAAATGGGTCATGATTAGAGTTATAATTTAGCAAAAAATAGCGAATACGATATTTTTTAAATATCATAAAATTGATAAAATAATCTATTTTTGATATATTAAGTGGTTATATTTTTTGAATGATACAAGTTAAAGTTTTGATGTGTTAGAAGAAAATTTTCGTCTTTAAAATCTTCGAAAAATATCAGAAGGATAGGATGGCAAAAAATGAAAACTGAAAAAGTTATATTATAAATTTGGTTTTTCATAAATTGACTCTTTGTAATATGTTTAAATTACTTTCACGGTGGACAAAATAAAAAATATAGTTTCGTGTTCATGATAAAATATTGCACTTTACAATACTTTGCTATTCATTCAAATAGTGGGTAGGGTGGTTCTATATTTAATAAAATCAGCAAATTAACTTTTTAATGATTCGGGATAGAGTTTCGCTGTCTTCCCGAAAATTGAAGAAAATAAAATTTTAAAAAACTTTGTCAAAGACCTTGAAACTCTATGTAGTGTTCTTTCCACTTTATAAGAAATTTACCAAAAAATATATGAGTGTTTCTTAAAAAAAATGGTTTTTTATATAACTTTCACTGTTTTGATTTATCATTAAGATAACTTTAGAAACACTTTCGGATATTTTGAAGGAGAGCAATTTGTCCTAATATACCGAACCTCTAGCTTCTCTCGTTAGAAAGTTACATATAGTTTTTACTAAAAATAAACTATTTATTTAATAAATTAACTTTGAAACGAAAAGAGTTTAGTAGTTGGTGTTTTAAAGCAAATTATGTGCCCTAAAATAATTTTCCAGTTGTCTAAAGGGTATTTTATTGTAAAACAAAACTACAAAAGTTATAGAAATAAAACCGTTTTTTAAGGAACACCTTAAAGCTTAAAGTAGTTGCGCCAAATTTTAGGTTAATTGGTCGAAGAAAGAATTTTTAACCGATTTTTGAAAGGCATTACTCCACTGTTTTTTGAAAAATTGGACCATAGGAACTTCAACCGATTATTTTCGTTTTTCGGAGAAACAGTTGTTTTTATGGTCCATATTTCTTCAGCAAAATTATTTATTTGGTTAAATCACATCGTCAAATCAACAAACATAAGTCGCTAGTTGGATTAATTATCATTTGGATACCCGCTTGTCGTGAACTTTTATTAACCACAAACTTCCAATGTCGTAACAACAAGAACGCTCGTGAATGCTCTCAATCACTCTATACTCAATTAAAAGCTTTTAATTTTCTCTGTAAAATGAGCCCAAGCTGGTTTTGCAAATTAAAAAAAGTACCAATGGAGACGCATTGTTAGTAATGATATTATTTTTAAATTCTCACTTAGATTCATGGCAAGAATATATTCAAAACTTTCAAATAACATGATCTACAAGGGATTCACTAGTGAACAAAGGAGAGGGACTGAGTGAAAGAGTGGTTTCTTAGATGGTGAAAGCATACATATTATTCAATGACTTCTTTCAATTTATTGAAATAAGTTTTTTGTTACTTTTCTTTATACGTGAAATCAAACAAAATTATCACAATATCAGACACAACAACCATGTGAATTTGATTTTGAAATAGCAATTTTTTGATGATTGCTCAAAGTAGAACCTGCCGTTTTCTTAGTGGTAAACGGCGTGTATTAGAGATTCAGTACATGATTCTGGAACAAAGAATGTAATTTTTTCGTTTGCTAATAACTCATCTTTAGAATGACGTTTTTATTAAAAAAAAAACGATTTTTACGAAAATTACATCAAATTAAGCGAATTTTTTTGCCAAATTTGTTTTAAAACAGTCTGATTTTTTGTCATTCTGTTAAAAATTTAATACAGTTTAGTTAGATAATTCAATCTTAAAAAACGAGTCGTTCTTAAGCCATCGTGCACGTCAGTTCAGAAAACTTGGTTTACCGAAGAACGCGTTTAAAGGTCTAAACTCAATAGCATTTTATATTTGAAACATGCCGTGATAAAAAATCCGTATTTAAAATTATGATGCATGTAAAATATGAAATTATTGTCCTAAAATACTTAAAAACATATTATTTGAACCAAAACGAAAAAAGTATATGTTAACCACGCTACCGATTAGTGAACGTCAAAGCCAAAAATAAATTAAACTTTCAAAAATTATTCAAACATCTCATTTGACACTTAAAAAACTAAATAATCATGTTTGAAGCACAATGATTAGATCTAAATTTATTTCGAAGACATCATACCTATTTTTGAGCCACCCTAATAAGTAGTATAGTTCAGTAAAGTCAATTCAGTGCACACACATTTCCTTTAAAAATTATGAAACTTATGACAAAATAATTAATTTTGAGCCACTCTAATGAGTCGTAAAGGTTTTTTTTTTAAATAATAATAGTAAATTTTATTACAGATTATTACACTTTCGACAATATATATATATATATATATATATATATATATATATATATATATATATATATATATATATATATATATATATATATATATATATATATATATATATATATATATATATATATATATATATATATATATATATATATATATATATATATATATATATATATATATATATATATATATATATATATTTTTTTTTTTTTTTTTTTTTTCTTTTTTTTTTTTTGAGTCACCCTAAGATTATTTCTAATACATTTCCATATCAAAAACGAGTTCCGCTTACCAAAACTACATTACTCATCTTATTTGAACCGATTTGACAAAGTTTTTTTTGTTTTATTTGAAACGGCTCACAACTGAGCCGTGGGTCTTTTAATTTTTTACAATAGGTAAAAAAATATTCTAAGATTGTCGGTCTTCCAGAACTTGTTTGCTGCTGCGTGTTGCGATCCTTTTCCTTGGCGGTGAAGCCGCTTGGCGGTCATTCAGTCTGCCTTCTCTCGCGTTATTGTTCCCGTCCATGTCGTCATCGGTACTGCTTTCTTGATGTTCACGATCAGAGGTTCTGATTTGTTTCTTGTTATTACAGGTCGCTGTTGTATATCCGTCTGCATCGGTATATGCTTCTTTATTGGCGATGCTAGTTGTTGGTTTGGGAGCGGTTGTCTTGGTCGTTGTACCTGCATTATTGGTTAATTGGATCGTTGTTTTTGGTTTATCTGATGGTGTCGGTGGCTGTTTGTTAGGCTTGTTGGCTGTAGTAGATGAGTTATGACTAGTTAATTCGGCGCATGTTTTTCCGTAGTGGGCTGTATGGTTACAGAATTGGCACGTTGGGGTCTGCCCGGGATATGTGATTAGCGTTATTTGCTTATAGGTCACGTCATCCTTCGATGATTTGCATTCGATAGTCATGTAAGAAGGTATTGGTTTAGTCACTCGCATCCTCACAATACGAACGCCGGTGGGAATGCCGGTGAAAAAATTTCTCCAGGTGTCATTCGTAATAGATTCTACTTCTCCATATTGCGACATGATTCGTTTGATGAAATCTTCCTTCGGCGCGGGGCCAAATCATGGATACGCACGTCCACCATGTCGTTTTCCATTTGCACGCGGATCTTGATTCTGGTGCTATTAAATTCGATCTCGTGTTGCATGTTGTTCTTTGCAATGAAGTTTTCGGCCTGTGCCAAGCTTTTAAACGTGATCAAAACACAGTTTTTCACGTGATGTAGCTGAATGTACGTAACTTCAGCGAGATTAAGCTCCATTTTCACTTTAACTAATTGTTCCACTTCCTGAACTGTGGGTCTAACACGAGTTTTATTAAAGTTGATCGAAATCGTGTTATCCCGTAGCACGGGCACTATTGTTTCATTTGGCAAACTCATTTCACTCCGCAGCCGGGGGCAACAATACAATTTGTATGTGCACTGATATAGAACAATAGCTAGCTTGATTTACTGGTGCCTATAGCCTGCTATAGCGTAGCGATTTTTTTTTGCTTCTGCTTTGTGCGACGTCAGAAGATAGACTGATGACAACGTTTTGACTTTAGTCCACCTTTTATTCAAAGCCGAACCACTGTGCATGGGCGTTGAAGGAAACAGAGTATCGAGTACTCAGTGTGTTTGAGAGAAAAATTTTGCATTCAGTGAGCGAGTGGCAACGCAGTAGAAAATGTAAAATAGTGTAGACACATGAAACTCGAGTTATATCAAGTATGCTTACATCGAACGGCTGCTAAAACACGGCAAACTTCAGAGGGCTGTACTTGTAGCGCGAATGACAGAAGAGAAAACAGCTATAGTTATGCTCAGCAGAGAGCCTGGACTAGATTGTCCACTACGGTACTGAGTCCGCGCTCGCTGACTGGGTGCAATCGAGGAAAATGCGCGAGCAGAGTTAAAGAAAACTGAGGAATGGCGCTTCAAGATTGAATAACCTGAAAATCTGAAGCACGTTTGGTTATGATTTGAAGTACCCGAATAGTACGGCCTTACTGATGATGATGATAACGAACACAGGGAAGCTAAAAAAAACTATGCTATATTTCACCCTAAGGAGAAAAATTGGGTAAACACCAAAATTTGTCACAAGCCGAACATTTTTGGTTAAATCAGTCTTTGCACTTGAAGGGCACATATTCCGACAAAAAGTTAGTAGATTCCAGTCTCACTCGAGGAGGTATCTTTTTTTAGTGTGTCCAAAGAGGGTGAATATTCGCCATACCTCTAGTTCACCGCTTCTCTTTTTCCATTGGAAATTTTGCTATTGTTGCTACACCGACCAAAATATTTGGATTTAGATTTCGGGTTAAATGAGCAAGATTGTTTCGTGTGGTCATTCTAACTATCGTCAATTGATTCCTAAATCTTTTGTACCTAATAAATACTATTTTTGATTGGCTGCAATCAGTTGCTTGCACATAAAGTTATAATTTATTTTCGATGGAAAACTATCCCTCCCAATTTTTTTTGCTATAGCGACAGTGGTTCTGAGATTGTTAAATTTAACGCGCCGAAAAAAGATCACATAGGTCCGATCGAGTTCAACTGGTAGTACGTACAGTGAGGGATCGGAGTCTTTGATGACGAATCTTGTTCGACATTTATTAAATTATGAAACTTTTCAACGAAAAAAATGTAACGGGATGTAAGGGGTTTCGGGAAAAACACTATTAAAGTGTTCAGAAGTGTTTATACCAAAATTTATTTATTTTTCCAACCTAGTTGGCGCGATTCTGAAAATTTATTTCTGAAATGTTTCAATGTATGTAAAAAGAAGGAAATCGATTTGTTTGTGAAAAGAAACTCCAATGTCTCCTTAAACGAATTGTTTGATTAAATATATAGAAAATTACCTTATATTCACAAATCAATTAGTAATATGTACGACTTTCCCAACGGAGCCCGCACTATTGTTTTATAAAAATTAACATTACTGTGAGAATATAAAGATAAATCTGTTATGAATATTACTTATTACTAACTGCCGGAAATAAATGATTTTTTGTAGCTCTGAAGATTTTCCCGGCCATCAACTGCATGATTTCTGATGTACAAGAGATTCATGTACCTGTGAAATAAAAGAAATAAATATTTGATTAGAATATGTGGGTATGTTCAATATTTGGATTGTATTTAACTTTTGGGAGTAAAGATATGACAAAAGATTAAAAATATTTGGATCAGGAATGTTACATTCAGTGTTCTGAATTCATCTCATCAGAAACTAGCACCAACTGGGGACCAGTTTGAGGCTAAATCCATCCTAGCACCAAATTGGCACCAATAAGACGCTAAATCCAAACAGTCACACAACTCGTGTGAGCGCTAAAGATATCTGATCCCTAGTCATGTCTCGAGAGGCAACCACAGAACCCCTGGTATGCTAAAGAGATAGTGAAAATGAGCTTTTTTGCTCGCTTATCACTATGCAAAATTTACTCCTGAAAAGAAAAAAAATCATTGAACGAATTTGTGTAGGTATAAGACCACAACGACTTAACTAGAAAAGTTGTATTTGGAGTTTAGAATCCATTTCGTTAACGAATTACTTTAGACGTCCAAACAAGTTGTGGGACTGTTTGGATTTAGTGTCTAACAGATGCCAATTCGGTGCCAAATACTGACGAGATGAATTCGGAACTTTGTAAACAATGTGCCCAATAGAGTAACAATAACTGACATCCCACCCTCATACTACGTTCACACTAGGAGTTAAAACATGTTTTAACGCTGTCTTGATGACATTTTTCTTGTTGCTAATTATTATAACATGTTTTAAATCTGTAGTGTGAACGTAGCATTAAATAGATTCCTGGTTCAACCAGAGTATATGCCGTTAAATTTGAACCAAATCTGACAAGTCTAAATGGCTAGCAGACCAGCGTCAACATTATGCAACCAATTCGAATCGACTTTTTCATACAAGCTTGTATGCAATACACCTTTCGTTTTGAGATGCACTATGCCACCTCTGGATCGGAAAAAAATCGAAGTCATAGCTCCGTAGTAACCGGAACAAATATGTTTAAGCGGAAAAAGTTGTCAAATTTGCTGAAAAAATTCTCGGTTTGGCAGACAATTTGCATATGTGGACCGTAAAGAGAAATTGTCTTGTCTTGTCTTGTCTTCATTTATTTGAAACGGCTCAATGCGAAAGTTTAACAATGCCGTGCGTCTTTTAAATATTTGCAACAAATAAATAATAAAAAACAGTTACATGAGGTATTTCCATTGAATTCTTCATACGCAATTTACCAGTGCTCGTGGAGATTCTTTTACGCCGCTCTGAAGTATTTGCAGCATCGTTTGAAACATCTGAAGACACATTCCAGCGTTAGGGGACAACGTTTGCACGCATTATGCAACTGTTAACAGCTTGTCGTTTGAAAAATTCTACGATGTACGTTCAAAACACTTAATTGAATTCCTAACATAACGTTAATGTTATGGGTTCGATATTTTTCAGGTTGTCATTTCATTCTGAGAGGTGAAAATGTCGCGTTAGGGGACAACAGAGCAAAATATTGATTTTCCAACCTACACTTGTATTTATCAAAAAACCTGCTCTATCTCAAACTTTAGAGCATCCATTTGTTCTAGGAATTTGATCATCGATAGTCACAGAACAATACTGTATACTTAGATTTTCGTGCTTTCATGAAATTTTTTTCACGACCGTTGCAAACGCACCAAAATGAACACAAACGGTCGCATATGAAGTGTTGTCCTCTAACGCGACCGAAGTGTTTGTTGAAGCTCAAACAAAGCGAACTATATTACCTCTAGACATGTGAATAACTCAAAACAAAGATTTGAAATGCCAAACTAGATGTATTTCTAGTTTCACTTTCATGTGTATTTGACAAATGATTTAGAAATCAAATTAATATGGATTGAGAACAGGCCACACCGCATACCACAGTGTGGCCCGGTATAGAAGAGATAGTAGATCACAATCGCCACTTTCTAATGGTTCAGAAAAGGTGGTTTCAAGTAGTTTTGGTAATTTGAATACATGATTGACATCGGAAAATATATTAAATAAAATTAACTGTTTATTAGGGTGACTCAACAAATTTTTATTTTGTTGACCAAATAAGTTTTTTCAAGCAATTTTAAAGCGCTGACTTTGTTTTTTGACATTTTGACATCTTGAAAATAAAATTGACTGTTGATTAGGGCAGATCAAAAAACATCATTAGGGTGGTTCAATATTTATTTTCTTATTGCGTTAAAAATAAACAAATGTGACACTGAAGCAACTCAGCAAAGGTAAGACCGTCAAACGATTATACTCAGTCAAGCAGTTATGATATTTACATATTGTAAATAATGTCGCGAAAAAACAGTAATACGGTTGAAGTAAAGATTTCGAAATAGAATGTAGCCCTTCCAGTTCCACCTCTGGCGTTTGTTCAACCGTTTCTACTGATAGATCTGCAAGAAGGCGCTTAATAGTTATGATTG
This sequence comes from Topomyia yanbarensis, assembly GCF_030247195.1. Lineage (NCBI taxonomy): Eukaryota > Metazoa > Arthropoda > Insecta > Diptera > Culicidae > Topomyia > Topomyia yanbarensis. The sequence continues at coordinate 388,413,416 of NC_080672.1, forward strand.
CGAAAATTAATCAAAATACATCCGTTTTACGCGATTTTTGGAAAAGAAGGGAAAGACGCAGCTTTTTGAAAATTTAGATGAAAAAATTGTTAAAAATCTGCACACAATTGCGGTCTTATGTCACTGAATTAACTAAATGATAGAAAACTGGAGAATTTCGTGAAATTGTATCTTTTATTTGCGAATTCTGAGAAATGCGTATCCTCGATAAAATTTTGACTTTAACGTGCTATAAAAACATTAAAAAGCTGTGTTAAACTACGATGTTTGGTTCATGTAGAAGAAAATCAATTCCGAAAAGACAAACCATGGTTTGTTCCAAGTGGTCGATAATTATAAACTGTGAAGTCCCGTTCCAATTTTTTTTCAAAAATTTCTCCACGGTGATTTAGTTGGAACCGTAAATCTCCGCCATATTTTTATTTGTTCTGCTCCCAAGCCCAATACGTTGGAAAATGTCTATTTTCACTTAAAAGATGCAAATTTTCAAAAATTCCACAAAACTTTGTTTTTAAACTGCCCCGTTCCGTTTATTTCAAAAATTCCTTCACGGTGATTTAGTTGGAACCCCAAATCCCTGCCATCTTTTTATTTGTGCTGCTACCAAGCCCAGTTCGATGGTAATTTTTTTTTGGATCGTAAAAAATTCTATAATTTGTTTTCAGCGGTTTTCGTTTGTTTTGAGACTAGATGCTGATGTTTCATGCTATTTTTAGACATATTTCGACAAAAAAAAATCGATTTTCAACATTTCATGTACTTCCCTTTGGATTTTTTCTTATATTATGAAAACAATATTCAAACGTCGCACCGCCTTAATGATGTCCGATTGAGCTAAAAACATGCATAGATTACTTTTTCGATGTAATAAACATTTTATGTAAGACTTTATGCGAAAATTTAAGATGACCATTTTCATTGAAATCTTGCCTCTTAAACACCCCTAGTTCCTCACACAAACTTTGGTTTTAAACTGTGAAGCCCGGTTCCAATTTTTTCAAAAAATTCTTCACCAGGGGTTTCCTGGGACCCAAAACTTTCGCCTTTTTTTTTCGTTCTGCTCCCCGATCGTGTGTTGAACAGCGTTATCCCGTCAATTTGAAAGAATATTTAAGGAGGACAAGTGAATGTTATTCCCTACGACCAAATTCTTCCATGCGCTCTCATACTTGTTTGGCATATTGTGTTCCATTCCATATCTTTGAACCCTGTTCTAAAATTGTTGATTTACTCTTAAATAGTTTATCCATTGATAGATGTAATAAAATCTCGATTATTTTGTGATATTATAAGGTAGGCCTTTTTCTTAATGGCATAACCCCCCCCCCCCCCCTCTCTTTCCACCCCTTATGCCACTCATACCACTGCATGGCTGCGCTATTTCTGAAATAGGTAGCTTATACCTTTTATATCTATATCCTGTTCTGTAGGCTCCCAAAATATCTCTGCAGAAGGATTTACCGTACTGTAACGGAAAGCGTTAGGGGACAACACTTCTGTGCACCCCTGTGAAAGAACGATTTCAAAGTTTGTTATATACAAATAGCATTGGTAAGGTATAGGAAAGGTATTGATGAGTACTAATAGCTTCTGAAAATATTTCATAGATATCGTGCATTGTTTTCGTGAAAAATTGAAAAAAAACATGATTTTTGCGTTAGGGGACAACGCAAAAATGGTCAAATTTTGCCCCCCTTTTATCCGGCAATCCATTCACTCAAAAAATCGGCGTCCAAAGATGAAATCTTTGTAAAATATGTATACAATAAAATGGCATTTAAGATTACTCCAAATTAATTTTATTGCGAACATACCGGTGTGGTACGGGAAAATCTATTCAATTATTAAAAACGAGTCTTAAATGTAGTACTGGTTTTTATTGACGAGCTTCATAAAATTCTTTTAAAAAATTTCTATATATCTATGATTTGGGAGCCTTAAACCTTTACCAACATATTTCAGAACAACTTTTACTTATATTAGCAGATTTATTTTCATGAGGTAAGCGATACAAGTGCGTGGAATGTGTCTGAAAGTCATTCGGTTCGCTTCCTTGGTTATCGCTTTTGTCAATTCTGTCATCACTGCTGCTTTCAGAGAAATTGTTGTTTTCTTTGCTTTGTTTCTTAGGTGTGCATATTATGGACATGAAACCATCTTCCTAGTTTCCTACCTCGTTGTTAACGGTATTGTTCAGTTTATCTTCTGACCTTGCCCAAAGCAGAAGCAAAAAAATCGGTACGTTTTAGGCACCAGTTAAGCAAGCCAACACTTTGTTCTATATCCAGTGCACAAACAGTATTGTATCGTTGCCCATGGCTGCGCAGTGGCATGAGTCTGCGAAAGGAAACAAAAGTGCCCATGCTACGGGATAACACAATTTCGATCTACTTTAATGAAACTCGTATTAGACCCACTGTTCAGGGAAGTGGAACCAGTGATGCCACAAGTACAAATTTATCTGGAAAGATACAGATTTTTAAAGCATTTTTGGTACAGATTCTGCACGGTACAGATTACAGATTTTTGTAAAAAGTACAGATTGGTGCAGATTTTTTTACATAACAGCAAGGTAAACTAATTTAACCCTGCAAGGCAGCCCAGTAAACAGCAGGTGAACATTGAGTTAGGCAGCAGTGATGGCAAGAATCTGAAGTGGAGCTGGTACTGATTGAGCTTGAACTGAAGCTGCCATTAGAATGCGATATGCGAGAGACCTGCTTGCAGCACATCAAGAGGGATGATGTCTAAGTGAAAGCCGAGCGAATCTTCTCGGAGTGCATACGTTTACTCTGACCTGCTCCATTTGAATTCCTGCAAGCAGGTTTCTTCTATTGATACTACCAGCCCCATCTCAGGTTCTCGCCGCTGCTCTGTTGACCATCTTTGGTTGCAAACAAAGCGGAGCTGGAGTTGATATTGCCTAACCCGAAGAGGCGAATGACCTTAAGGTTAAAACCTCTACAATCGAAATAAGCAAAAAAGTATTAGTAAAAGTAAAGAAATGGAAAGATTAAATTTGTAGTACATAATAGCAAAAAAATTCAAAAATTCCCTTTGTTCAATTGTACAAAAAAACAAAATAAAGGGAAAACTTTATATTGAAAGTGTGTACAGAAAAACTAAAAATCGCAAAATCAACAAATTAAAGTCAATTTTCAAAAAATGTATAATCGACAACAAAAACCAAAACAAAACCTGTAAGAATCGATAAAAGAAAACAAGAAACTAGACAATCAAATTGCAAAGATTAAAGAAGTCGAACATTGTTGAACAAATGGTGAAAATTATAAAAAAATCGGCAGATATTGAAAAATTTTGAGAATCAATGAAAATGAAAAAAAACAACTAAAAAAAATACGAACATTGATATAAAATAAAAATGCATAAAACTGAAAAGCTCGAAAATAATAAAATATTAGAGGTGTGCGCCGATGCATTTTTAATCGGCGGCGGCGTAAGCGACATTTTTGGCCGGCGGCGGCGGCGTTGGCGGCGTCACGCCGTTGGACACTACCGGCGGCAGTGACGAATATTGACGCCAATGTAACTAAAAAAAATCTTGACTGTACAATTCCTTTCCCAAATTTTCGGTTTCTATTGTAACAGACTTCACAGCACATACAAACAAACGTTACAGCTTAAAGAAAATCTAAAAAAATCATCGCCCACGATGTACTAGCGACATCTGTTGAACACATTGCACAAAATGTAATTCTCGCAACCATATCAAATTTTTTTTCAACTGAAACTCCAATAGTGCCCACCTTGCTTGCCAAATGCAAGATAATAAATGAAAGGTGGAACTATTTTTACAGTTGTAAAATTTGAAGAACGAAATAGAAAAATTGTCGATGTCGCATACTACGACTTCGCATGAAATAATGATTGCAATGGACAAATTTGAAGAGGGCAGAGTAACGACTGTATTTCAATGACCCATAATAATTATTTATTGTTCTATATTTGGGAAATTAAGCAACGGTAAAACAATTTTTGTTTTATTTGAGGAAATTAATTGTTGTTGTCGTTTCATTTTTTTTTGTTTCTATTTAGTCATCTTTACCGTAAGCCCGGGGACAATTGACAGCTCCCATATATTGAATTCATAAGCAAATTTTGGGGGTGATTTGGTGATGTCATGGCGGCTCGAATGGGGCAAAATTTGAAAAAGGCGCATCCCATTTATTGTTTTCCATATCTGTGGAAAATAATCAATTTAAGCATTTTTACCATTTTTTTGCTAGAATTTTGATAAAAACACAAATTCTATTCAAAACGAATTGTTAAGCTTGGTGGTGATGTACTTTCATTGGCCAAAATGTTTTTCATTTACAATTCTCGAGATAAAAAGCACCAATGATTTAACGTTTTCAAACTTCACACAACAAGAAAACCAAAACATGTTTAGGAAGGAAGAGAGCCGGTTGTTAAAAACAGACTTCCAGCTAAATATTAATAAGATTTATGTAACTTTGCTGACGGTTTTCAGTTAGGGATAAATTTATTCTCTAATAATAGTTTTCTTTATTCACATTTTGGAATAAGCTTTTTCTAAATGTTGTTCTAGCCGCATTGACGGCGTTCATAACGTAACGAAACACGCTTTTCTCTTGAAACTTTTTCGTTTCGTTGTTCGTGGTACTCATACAGAGAAGGCATACTAGCGCCACCATCAAGTCGGTGGTGCATATATGAAACAAGCACTATCTGTCAAGTTGTCCCTGGGTTGTTTACCATCGCTCTTTTAGAATCCCGCAGATATCAGGTACCCTAACACGAGGCGTTATTATTGGCATTACTGCGCAGAAATGTCACTTTTAATGATCGTGTAAGGACACCTTTCAAGGTAGACACATTACTTCATTTTCCAGGCTGGTGTTTACTTTTACTTCTTGTAAGTACAAAATCGCAACAATGATAAGGAATACGATTCCCTGGTACTACATTTTCTTACAACGTACGATCTGCTTCTATCTTGAGTGCAAAGTATGCTCGATGTGCTGCAATCATACAGATCTACACCCTGACGAAACCTAAATATACAGTTACTATCAATCATAATCATTCCACGACTTGACGTGTTAGCTCCTGTTAGGTTGAAACTGATCACTAAACAAGTCTGATTGAAAATGGCCTGAGCATATCTCTAGTTTTCGTAGCACCTGCACCCCGCCAATTTCTCCAGCAGTTCCGGGGACCAACAAATTCTAATCCATTGCATACATTCGATACACCGAATCAATTAAATTACTAACATCCTGTTATGTGCTTAGTCACCGATTGGCATCGTGTTGTAACTTAAGAAATGGTTGTGAACAACTCCCACCTTGGGCACTTCGACAAGAATGAATTTCACATTTCCGGCCCATATTGTTTGTTTTGGTTTGCATTAGATTAAAAAGACCGTAACGTTTTCGGGTGGGTGCGGAAACTAAGTAACGCATTTAGCTCTGTGTCAAAATCTCTTCACTAACGCCACCGATTTGTAGTTGAAATCTACCGTTTTTTCTACGAGTGATGAAAATTCATCTCGTGTTACGTCTTATTTGTCTGTGATACCGGGCTGGTGCAACTGACACTGAAAATCTTTCTTGAGTGGGGCTAGATCATACGATGCATAATTTATGAGACTAGAAATCTTACCCTCTGCATCGCCACATTTGTGCACCAGCGTCGCGAAAAGTCAAGATCACTTTGCTCAACTATTCTTCGAGAAATTTTTTTTAAAATAGGTAACGATTCAATCAATTATAAATAAACCACGTATTGAAAATATTTTTTGTGTTTTCACAAAACTAGTTCACGCAAAAAAAAGATGACATTATACTCAAATTTTTAGTAGGTGGTTGTGTCTGAATATGTTTGATATTTTTATGATTCTAATTCATAACTCGATGAAACATTGATTTGTATTAACTTTATTGATTAAAACAGTCAAGAATTGAACGACGTGCAAGGATTTTCGTAAATTCTCGTCGTGTTATAGTGATATTTTAGTCTTGAGCTTACCGTTGGATTTTTTACACAGAGTCACGTGTCTTCTAGTTTTCTAAATTATTTCACGGACATGAATTGTGGTTAGGTAAAGTATTTTGCTCAGCGCAGTTTCATTTAATTCCGAACATTTCTCTGAATTTTAACAAAGGAATAACAGGGTTACAGGTCCTAGTAATGTCTTTGTATCTAATGCTCGTGCCTATGAGACTGGCTGCTAGCAGTTGTACACAATAGCTCACATAGAAATTTCAAAACCAAAAAGCAGAGCGAATAATCCATGAATAATAGCCTGAGTTCCTTGTAATTTTTTACGTAAGTATAATAAGATTATGTGGAAAATAAATTACTTCATGAATTACATCATGAACAGTTTCACGAGCTCGACTGGTGAATCGTGTGTAGCATATTAGGAATTAAGAATCGGTTAAAAAATCATTGAATAATACACTGCGTTCCAGTGTAATTGATTAGGTGCAAAGATTTGGATCAGGCACATAATCGTAAATTTCAGGCACATATATCTTGAAAGTGGAAGTTTTTTTTTAATTTGTGGACCATTTCACGCACACGAATGGTGAATTGAAACTTATATGCTCACAATCATAACCAGTTGACGAAGCAAAAATGGATCTTTGAATTATATAACGAGTGTCGTGTAATGGTTTTCGAGAAAATATCAAGATTATTTTAATTTTGTAATCCAATTGACGACCACTAATATCAAATACTGATCAAGATGTGATAAATCATGAATCAGTTAACGTCGTATATTCGGTCCATAGACAATGTTCCTAGATTTGTCGATAAAATTATGAGCCAATAATTTTAGAGCTCGCGAATTGTCGGCGCGGGAAAAATGCATCGGCGGCGCGCCGCCGATCTACCATTCGGCGTCGGCGTACGTTAAAAATTACCGGCGGCGGCGGCGTGGCGCGGCGGCGCACAAGTCTATAAAATATATTCAACATTAAAAACAAGAAATATTTAAAGCACTAGAAAAAATGAATAAAGCGTTAAGAATGCATAAAAGTAGAGGAATAGATATAAAAGTCAAAAATAAAATAAACATGAAGAAATTAAAAAAATGAATTGAGCAAAAAAGGACAAAATGGAAAACAAAAGATAGTATAAAACTAAAATGGTATACCATAGAAACACACAAAATAACAAGAAGAAATTGAAAAAAATAGATTAGATTATTTAAAGAATGGAAAACAACATTAAAAATGAAACTTGACAGAAATTCAAACAGCCTAAATGTAAAGCGAAGAAAAAATGCACATAATGGCAAAAAATCCAAGGTTTTCTAGAAAAATAAAAAATATAAGAAAACAAACCTATTGGACAATGGCCAACAGAAAAAAACACTTTCAAAATAGGTTATATGGAAAAATGAAGAGTAACGAAAATGAACAAAATGAAAGATTAAGGAACATGCGTAAAAAATAAAAAATATTATAATAAATTAGCAATGAGAAAAAATAAAATTACAGAAAACGGAAAGCTAAAAACTAGAAAACATGTACCAAAATACGAGAAATGTTGATAAAGGGACAATGAGATATTTTGGAATGAGAAAAGGAAAAATGCAAAAATATAAAAGAAAAAAGAGAAAAAAGAAAATAGAAAAGGGGAATGATAAGAATGAATGGAACTAATAGACTAATTTTAAAAGTTTGATGGAATGACAAAAGAAACAAATGAAAAAGCAGGGTATTAAAATATGAAACAACAGAAAAAATAAAATAGAATGGAAAAATTGCAAATAAAATGGAAAAACTCGGCAATGACTATAAATTAAGGTAAGTGGTATGGGTAAAAATGCAAAAATGAACAGCGTGAAAAGCAGGATAAAATAAAAATATGGTAACAATGGAAATAGATAAAAAAGCAGAATGTTGAAATTGCAGATATACCACGACTTGCAGCCTTCATCAGTGTTTGTATCAATATGCCTTCATCAATGTTTGTATCAATATGCGAAAGACATCAAAAAAGAAAAGTGTTTAATATAACATTCCACTAAGTCGCCCAAAAACAGTGCCTTTTAAAGTGCTGAAAAAAATTGATCAACGAAATTTTAACAAATTTTTTAAACATCCATGTACAAATGGGGAAATAGCGAAACATGGATCAAATTACAAATAAGGGTTGTGGTTGGATTTTACGCTATGCTGGTTTCGAAAACATTCATAAAAGCCAAACAGGCTCTGCTTTATTTCTTATGTAGTTCGTAGCGCAAAATATACACTGAAACCTCCATTTACGAACCAAACCGGGGGTCCGTAAACAGAATTAGTTCGTAAAAAAAGTGTTCGTTATTTGGGATTTAGTTAGTAAAAAAAGTTGGCTTCACATACTTATTAATATTCGTTGGTTGAGCAATATTCTGGATAACCCTAACAATATGGGTATTTTTGGAACGGGCTTGACAAGTAGATGCTAAAAATGGACAATTGGAAAAGTTTTAAAATCCAAAATGGCGACTTCCGGTTGAGCAATATTCTCGATAACCCTAACAATATGGGTATTTTTGGTACGGGCTTGACAAGTAGATGCTGAAAATGGACAAATGGAACCTTTTCCAGGTTCAATATGACGATTGCCGGTTGAGCAATATTCTTGATAACAAACAATATGGGTTCTATTTCCGTCATTCATTCGTCTACCCTATCCCGAAAATACCCATATTGTTGAGGTTATAGAAAATTTATCTAAACCGGAAGTCGCCATCTTGGAATCCAAAATGGCTCAAGACATCGATTTCCGTCATGCACTCGTCAATCCCATTCTGAAAATACTCAACTTATATTAGTAACAGTTAACTAAGAATACATAAGTATATAACTTCATTCTGTAATGTACGAACTCAAACTTTCCAAAAAGTGTTCTTTATTCCGAATGTAGTTCGTAAAAAAAGAGTTCGTTATTTCGAATTTAGTTCGTAAAAACGTAAATTGAATATTACATAAAAAAAGAGTTCGTAAATGGAGGTTTCAGTGTATCATACATTTTTTACACTCACTGCAGAGTGTAAAGTTATGGTAGAGCTTTTAGGTGCATTTTTTCGCATTTGTGAAGAGTTTTGTTGATTTAGTGGGGCAGTACTTCACATCCTTGAATATCTGCAAACAATCAACAAGCATCAGCCACTCTCGCTGTGAAGTATAACTCAAGCGAACTGTGCTCTGCTTTACAGTAAACAAACGCGACACTTCAGTGTCTTTCAAGAATCTTTGTTGATCCATTGAAGTGAAGGTCCTGTGGGGCAAGGTGAATCTGAACCCAAATGGTGGCGAGCACTTTTTAAATATATTGGCCAACACCGAGAGGGGGCCCACTTATCGTTGGGGGTCTGCAACCTGAGAATGATATTTATGACGACTGTGTGCTAGACGATTTATAAAATGATGCTGAGAAATCCAAAATAATCCACTGGATTCATCCGGGCGAAATCCGAATTACATGAACAAAGACCCGGAATTTGCCTCAAAAACCGGTGTGGCAACCCTATATAGAAGGTTGAGAAGTTTTCTTTTCCTTTCTAATTACTTTTGATAATTACCCAGCAGTTGCGAAGACATGACAATAAATCAAAAAATCGATTTCATATTGACGAAATTTGAAGACAACCTCATATGACTTCTAATCAAATCATTAATTTTTTACCCCTAGTGAGTCTAATCTAATTTTTTTTTCGATTATAGAAATTTTAATCTTAGGGCCATTCACTTCTTCATTTAAGTTAGAAAATTTTCTTTAAAAATTCTCCATTCCTATGTGCGAGGTTAGGAATCGAACTCAGATGAGGTGCGTACATGGCAGTCGATGTACCAACTACGCTATAGCCGCCCTGGTCTGATCTTCTAATTGGGTGCAAATACATATATTTGATATCAAATATGCAGTAGTTTTTAAAATCATACACAAGATATTGATTTTTTTTTTTTGAAAGTATTGACCAAAATTTTAGTTTCCTTTAATAATCCGGGCCCCCTTCAAAACTCCGGGCCCGGGGGGAAACGCCCCGGAATATTGGAATATTGAATATTGGAATATTTTTTCGATGCAATCAAAAACAATTTCGTGGCAAACTTTTTTTTTCGAATGCTCACAATTTCGTAAATAACCCGCTTATGGCAATTGTTTCTCTCCGATTGCCGCACCAAAAAGTAGTACAGCTGATTGAAGCAATCAACAAACAATTACGCTCCCGTTAAGAGCCTTCTTCCGAATCATTGCCAGCTCCATGGAACCGAGTGTCGAACAAGTAGCCGCTGGCATCTGCAGGTATCGAAAAACCTCCTCTTTTCGTAAGAATATCAACAAAAACAGATGTAGTTCATATAACAATTTCCTGGAAGCAATCTGAGATAAAAAAAAAAGTTCAATACCAGTGCCTTGGTAAAGTGGAGATGTACAACCAGCTCGAAAGGTGTAACCCGCACTTCAGGATGCTTGAATGACGAAGAAAAACCAAAGACAATCCAAAATAACGTTCAGTATTGAACTTAATAGACTAAATCAAGACGGGTTAACCGATATCAGCATACCTGTAGACCGTCGGTCCGCCGGTTAAGCCCTTTTTACTTCTACGCGAATCAATTGTATGTCGCTCGCATGTAGGGCGGTCTCGCTCGGTAACAAAGAAAGTAGTAGTTTGTGTGACAGAACGAAAAACAAATGGTTCCCAAAATAAGCAAGTCACGCTACTCACCTACATAGGTACATGCGATAGTCAGTCGCTAGATGGAAAATTGAAAATCGAAATCGATGCTCACGGCTGCAAAGCGCCGAGGTCAAAGAAAAATAACCGAGCGAGCATCGATGATGTGCTGGGGAATGAGTTTGATTGGTTCTGTCATGATGATTGGAGTTTTTCTTCCGGTTCCTGATTCTTTTTGCAAGCTACAATAGCTGTTTGAGTGAGGGTTTTTTTTTTGGTTTGTTTGTAGTCAATTGTTTTTTTTTCGAGAAGTAAAGTAATTTTTAACGAGAAAGAGTTTTCCGCTCAGCGTGCTGTTGTTCCATGTTATTCTTTTTCTTTTTTTTCCAGAGGATGGTTGAATCGCGGTTTACATGAAAAACGTTTAGGCTAGAACAGAACTTATTAAATTCGGTATAATCTTTCAAATCGATATACACTGAAACAAACTCATATTTGTACATCGCTAAAGAATGAAAAATTAGCATCATGCTTGAAATTTTCGTTTTCTAGTTGAATAACTCCAATTATTTCAAAATTTTACACAGTTAAGAAGAATCTGTTGTGTAGATTGTAAGTATTACCAGTTGACGACTTCAATCCTTTCGTAAAACTTTATATTTACCACTGGAATTTGCTTACTATACAGGATGTGATTTCCGAGCACCTGAATCAGCCCGCCGACCGCAAAAATGAGGTAGCTAATGTCAAATCCCGACCCCGTTGATCGTCTTAAAATATTAACCACCAAACTCAACTCGTACGTTTTCACTTTTCCAGCCCCACAAAAACCACATTCGGGCGGCTGTTGTTCGTCGGTTACAGCTTGAGTTTGGAGCAGGATTACAGCTAACTTTTACAACTTTTTGAGAGCTCCACTTTTGACAACATACAGGAACATATAACCTTTCCGCCGAACTCGCCGCCTCCATTCCGAGGCAGATGATGGTTGCGATGTACAGGTACACATAAAGCGGATTAAGTTATTACCAAACTGTAGTTTTGCCGCCGTGTCGCTGCCGCATCCGCGTGCTTCCAGCGGCAACACATACCGACGACTGTGCTAGTGGTGTGGGGGGGGGGGAGTGCCGAGGCAGGTAATCATGTGAAATAATTTATTATGCTAGTTAGAATTTTGAGTTATAGGCAGATGAGCTAATATACTGCGGCAGGCAGTTGAGCTGGGTTCTCGCAGTGGTTTGAAGCTTTAGTTCATCAGTTTAGTGGATTGTGAAGACGGGGTTTGAAACGCGTTTGAAAGATGTTATCTATTATGACAGCAGGGGTGGTTTTTGTTAAAATAAGTACGGCCATGATAAAACGTAAATATGAAATATCAAATGCGAAGCTCTTCAAATTTGAGGTACTGGTGATCAAAGAAATTGATAGTGGAGTGAGATTGAATTCCTATCCAGATAAATTTGAATTAATTATTTCTAGAAAATATATTACTGATACCGAACTACTTAGGCAGAATCATGCGTGTTCACTTCGTAAGCGCTATAAACTATTCTAATTCAAAATTTCACATTTTAATGCGTCCATAAAAATTGTTGAATTATGAGGTAGAACACTTGTAAAATTCGGTTTATCCATGTTGAATTCAAATCCAGATTGTGGGCATAAAATACTTGAGGTTTTCTATTCCGTTCTATATGATTATATACGATTTGCCTTGAAATGAATTGTTCCGTCTAAATTTATAGATTCGAGTAAATTATAGGTTTTACTCCAAAATAAATTTTCAACAGACGAACGAAACGCGGGGGAACGGCAAACTATCTTTTGAGATGATAGCTAAACACCTTTATTTTATCCTAAAGGAAGAAAAATGGATTAACAAATTTGCATATAAGAGCACAAAATCTTACTTTGAAAAGTTGAATTTCAGTCTTTCGACTTTTCGTATCCCTATATTCGTCAGCGACCCAGAGCTTCTGTGTTTGGCTAAACGAGACATCACTTGGTTTCAGTCAGTAAGTGGCGCCAATTTGGTGCTAGTTTGGATACATCGTCAAACTGGCAGCAAGTTGGTGTCAGTTACTGATGAGTGGAACACGAGATAGCAAAAATAGACGATTTTAGTGTAATTAATATAGGGCCGTAGCGCGATCTTCTAGTGCTTTTGGCGGTGTCTCAGTTTTGCGCCTCTTCGGTGTTTAACTCGGCTCCTTTTCAGCTCCATGGGTCCATGGAAATGGCGCACTTATTTAATAACTTTTCTTATTATGTTTACAAAGCAGATCAAGATTTTAATGCTGTCAAATGAAATAGTTGACAGTTGCGGCATTTGTCAACGAATATGTGAAATGAAGTGTCTGTAAGACAATCCAACCGGTAAGTGATGTATAAGGGGTGTTCATCAAAAATGAGAATACTACAAAATACTCCAGCGTTTTCCTGACATAATCGGAAAACGCCTTGTCCGGCCAGAAGATGTACTACTCATCCGCATGATGCTCCTTTAAGAACGACAGAAGAATTGTCTCAAGACATTCCTCCTGGTACACTTGTTGATTCATGGCCTAAACCACGGCTTTGAAACCCCTCTGTCCGATGTGGCGATGTGCAGCATAATTTTTTTTTTTTTCAAATATATGCTCACAGATAACAGACGTTCAGGCCAGTACTAAATTTCTTCACAAACCTGTACAAAATTTCAAATTGATAAACGTTGGAAATATGTGTTTCACTGTTGTCATCTGCGCAACTGTTTGCTGCACATGTTTGACAGCTGCATTCTAATTGCATTGTATCGATCACTGCGCCATCTACAAGTGTTTGCGAAACGTGTTTCAGACGTCTGATTTATTCGGAATTTCAGTACCGGCTATTTACACACGATTCAAATCGAGCTCAAACGTCTGTTATCTGTGATATGCTTAAACTTATATTTTACTTCGGAGGGTGTAGCGGACTTGTCGCAGGAATACTAGCTGTCATTTCCTGGAATGTGGGTCTTCGAAAGCGGAAAATAACGAACGACGTCCTGCGGTAGTTCTTCGTAATCCACCGGCACTGTGATTTCACGATCGCTATCAGCTCGTCCTCGTTCTCGGGGGACCGAGTCTTCTTCCGACAGATGATGTCCTCCAGCTTGAGGGTTCGGTGATTCAAGGTATGGGAGCAGTGATATTTTCGGATAGCGTCACGCAAACTCGTACCGTCCCTGTTGTCGAACAGATTTTTCAACACTTTTTTCTTCTTCTTCGTCATTAACACCGCCGGACGGTCGCTACCGGCCTTCCTCCTCCATGTTCAGGTATGTAAGGACCCGGTAAACTGTACTCACGCGCACGTTTTCGCTCCGATGAACATGCGTTTCGCAAAACCGTACAACATGCTCGCGGAGTGCTTGCTGTTTTGACGCCATCTTCGATTGAACTGATAGCACCCGAGCGAAAAGAAACCATTGCCACCCATTTCTAGGGAGTCCAGAGAGCAATTCTCTTGGAGAGAAAAAAAATTACGCTCTTTACTTTAATTACAGAAAGGTATTGAAATCATTCTCATTTTTTATTGAACCCCCCTTAATTACAATGCTTCTGATGAAGGAATTCAATAGCAATAAGTTCATTCATGAATAAGGACGACCAATACAAATGTGGTTACAATGCTGCTTGATGCTTCCTAGTTTATAGATAATCACCTGAATTTTTTTTTTGTTGATTTGACAAAGCAGTTTTGGTTAAACGCCACTGAGAAGTGCACCCCTTGCAGACCTTCAAACTTATTATTTTCTCACGCAATAGGAATAAGGGGCGAAGTACACCAATTGAGCAAAATTACCACATCAGTTGGAGAATTTTTAGCCAATTTTTATTCAATTTCTAGGCATGTATAGCATTTATAAATAAAATGTGGAAACTAATTCCTAGACAATATTTAGAAAACGACGTGGTAAACCGAAATTTTCTACCCAATTTCTAACAAAGCCATCAATATGGACCATCAACAGACCACTAAAGAAATGGAGCATTTTATCGACTTTGTAAAATCAGTTGACACTTGGAATTTGAAGGTGAAGTATTTGTCCGGGAGGCAGTACATGCAGATCAGTTAACTGCGCAGAAGAATAATTGAAAACAGCCACCCAGATCTATCATAGCAAATTCGTAGAATTAATTTGAATATTTATTACATCATCCACCGTTAATTAATAACTTCCGATGATTGGAAACTTGTAACATACACCGAAAGACCCAATTTTCCAAAGATGCTTCGACTGTCGTTCATTTTATGTAAACTCCAGCCGCCAATCTTGAGCTGTAGATTCGTGAAATCAGTTGACGGTAGGTGGTTGAAGGCAATGGATTGCCATCCGGTCATGCATTGAGAAAAGATACGTGCTTTAGTATCCCCTGGCTCCATAAATGAACTCTTCTGAAAGAGACCTAGCTGATGGTAAAATGAATGTCGTACAAGATTCGTCACATAGACTCCGCCACCTGTTGAAAGTCGTACATACTGAACTCAGTCAGACCATATCTGAACTACTTTCAGATCAAAATTGTATTCTACAAATTTAAAAAACTAGCGAATTTACATCCCGCCTACAAAGCTGAGATCGACGGCGTCGTCACCTATTCGAGCCTGTTTGGTGTAGATCTACTGAAGCACGTGGACCAGTTAGCGAAGGTTTCGAATGACAAAGGCCCGGTGCACCGCGGTGTGGTAAATATGCAGAGAATCTTGTATTAGGTAACGTGCCTATTGTGGGAAGAGTCCACGTGAACTATTACCCTGCCCAGCGTACAAATATTAGGGGACCCGGGAGCAAGTCGGACACCTTAAGAGCAATCATTTTTCTAAATTTCCTCAAAGCTCCTAAAATTGTGTATTCTGTTCATAATCCTTGTTTAGCTGGTTCTTAACAAGATATATTTTTTTCAGCGTTTCAAAAAAATGGTTTTTTTGAAAATTATAGGTTGCCAAAAAATGACATTTTAAAAACACGTCGGGTCAGACCAACATCCCAAAGGGGCAAAAGCGATACCCTTTTTAACTTTCGCTTTGTCCAATTTTTGTCATTAAAGCTATTATCATGATTTAATCTGTTCCACAACATTCCGCCACGTCACTCGGTCAGTTGCTGCTTGTCTCCAACCTCTCAGGTGCCCGATACTTGCAAGGTTTTGCTCCAATTGGTCCATCCACCGGAAACGCTGCGCTCCTCTCCGTCTTGTACCTGCCGGGTTGGAGCTGAAAACTAACTTGGTGGGGTTGTTGTCCGGCATCCTCACAACATGCCCCGCCCGCCGTACCCTTCCAGCTTGAGCTACTTTCCGGATACTTGGCTCACCGTAGGGTCGCGCAAGTTCGTGGTTCATCCTTCTCTTCCACCTGCCATCCTCCTACACACCACCGAAGATCGTTCTCAGTACCCTTCTTTCGAAGACTTCGAGTGCTTGCAGATCCTCCTCGAGCATTGTCCACGTTTCGTGCCCGTAGAGAACCACCGGTCTAATCAGTGTGTTGTACATGGCACATTTCGTGCGGCGGTGAAGCTTTCTGGATCTCAAAGTTTTGTGGAGCCCACAGTAAGCACGACTTCCAGAGATAATACGCCTTCTGATCTCCCGGCTGGTGTTATTGTCCGCAGTTACCAATGAGCCTAGATAGATGAACTCGTCAACCACCTCGAACTCGTCGCCGTCGATCGTAATACTACTGCCCAAGCGTTCCCTATCGCAATCGGTTCCGCCAGCCAGCATGTACTTCGTCTTAGACACATTTATCTTCAGTCCTACTCGTGCTTCTTCGCGCTTCAGTCGGTTATACAGATCTGCTACCGTCTCCTTGTTTCTACCGATTATGTCCACGTCGTCAGCGAAGCACACGAACTGTCCGGACCTCGTGAAAATCGTGCCCCGCATGTTGAACCCCGCTTTTCGCATTACACCTTTCAGCTCCATATTGAACAGCAGGCAGGACAGCCCATCGCCTTGTCTTAGTCCCCTGCGTGTTTCAAACGGACCCGAGAGGCCGCCCGAAATGACACAACACCTTACACCATCCATCGTAGTCTTAATCAGTTTTGTCAGCTTCCCAGGGAAGCCGTTCTCGTCCATCATTTTCCATAGCTCCACACGGTCCACCGTGTCATATACGGTTTTAAAGTCGATGAACAGGTGATGTGTCGGGACCTGGTATTCAGGGCATTTTTGGAGAATTTACCGTATAGTAAAGATTTGGTCGTTTGTTGATCTGCCGTTGATGGAACCGGCCTGATAACTCCCGACAAATCTATTTACCAGCGGTGATAGGCGCCGGAACATAATCTGGGATAGCACTTTGTAAGCAGCATTTGTCACTGTGATCGCTCTGTAGAGTTCACAGTCCAATTTGTCGCCTTTCTTGTATATCGGCCCCTTTCTTCCACTCCTCCGGTTCCCTGTACCAGATTCTTTCGATAATTCGGTGCATGCATTCCGTCAGTTTCTCCGGACCCCCTTCGAAGAGTTCTGCTCCTAGACCATCCTTACCAGCTGTCTTGTTGTTCTTGAGCTGTTGAATAGCCTCGTTAACCTCATTCATAGTCGGCGCCGGTACATCCCCGTCGGCTGCGACACTGACATAATCTCCTCCTTGAACGCCCGATTTTCCGCCTGCGCACCATTCAGATGTTCATTGTAATACTGCGTCCACCTTTCGACCACCTCACGTTCATCCGTCAAGATGCCACCTTCCTTGTCTCTACACCTTTCGGCCCGCGGCACAAAACCGTTGCGAGAGTCATTCAGCTTCTTGAAGAACGCTCGCGTTTCCTGAGAGCGATACAGCAGCTTCATCTCTTCTCTCTCAGACTCTTCCAGGCGACGCTTTTTGTCCTGAAAAAGTCTGCTCTTTTCGCTTCCGTCGATATGACTCCACGTTCTGACGAGTGGCTTGAAGCAACATCGCCGCGCGTGCTGCATTCTTCTCGTCCAATATCTCTTGGCACTCGCCATCGAAGCAATCGTTCCGACGACTCCTCTGTACGTATCCCAGGACGCTCTCTGCAGTGCTGCTCATGGCTACTTAAGTCCTGGTCCAGCAGTCCTCAAAGGGAGCATCGATGAGCCCCTCCTTCGGTGGCAGCGCTGCTTCAAGATGCTGCACGTACGTTGTCGCGACGTTGGTTTCCCTCAGTCAGTCCAGGTTAGACCGCGGCGGGCGCCGGTATCTTACACTGTTCACTACGGATAGTTTTGGACGCAGTTTAACCATCACCAGATAGTGGTCCGAGTCGATGTTAGCGCCTCGATAGGTCCTTATGTCGATAATGTCCGAGAAGTGCCGTCCATCAATCAGAACATGATCAATTTGCGTCTCTGTTTGTTGCGGTGATCTCCAGGTGTACCGGTGTAGGAGGCGGTGCTGGAAGAAGGTGCTCCTTATGGCCATGTTCTTGGAGGTGGCGAAATTGATTAGTCTTAGGCCGTTCTCGTTCGTCTGCTAGTGGGCGTTTAACCTTCCAATTACCGGTCTGTATTAAAACCTCCTGCCCAACCTGAGCATTAAAGTCGACAATGACGATCTTGACATCATGTATTGGGCAGCGATCGTATTCACGCTCCTGCCGCGCGTAGAATTCGTCCTTGTCGTCATCGCTACTTCCGAGGTGGGGACTATGCACTAGGGCATTGCAAAATTTTTTTTTTTAATTCTCGAAGGCCCCACTTCTCATATTGTGACAAATGTCAAAGTAAGGTCAGATGCCAAATTTCACATCATTTGGACAATTTTAGACCCCCGCCCACTTCGCTTGAATTTTTTTGAAATTGGTACTATGGGAAAATTTGGAGGAAAAATACATTAAATGCTATAACTTTTAAAGTAGCAATCAGAAAATTACAATTTATACCTCTTTTGGAAGGAAATAATCTTAGCATTTGAATGAAGATATTTTTGTTTCTACGAAAATACGGGAAAGTGGGGTACTGGGTCATTTTGACCCCAAAATCCCATATTTTAATTGATTTTTCTGCTCCGTGATGCAAATCATACATATTTTGTAGTTTTTCTAATGTGAAAAAATCTCAAAAATCGATCGGAGCCTTTTTGACCTTCGTCCGTATACGAGAAGTTGGGGTTATATGGCCTTTTGTCATTCATATTAAACTTCATCATTTTCTCGTGAATATATATTATTCTTCACTCAATTTTCATAAACTATACCTTGTTGAACGTGAAAAATTCTTAGAATTATAACAAAAATACATTCGTTACCGGTAAAGTTTAGGAACATAAAATTATCTGACATATAGTGTCGATTTTACATTTTTATCATAAAATCGCACATATTAACTCCATTTAACAAATAATGAACGAACAATGAAAAAAATGAGATTTGTAGAGTAAATATCAAAAAATTTGATGTTTCTGAATTTTACCCTTTAACGTTTTTATTTTTGTTTTATTCCTCAGAATTGTACACGTTCAACAAGTTACATTTTATGAAAATTGATTGAAGAATAATATATATATATATATATATATATATATATATATATATATATATATATATATATATATATATATATATATATATATATATATATATATATATATATATATATATATATATATATATATATATATATATATATATATATATATATATATATATATATATATATATATATATATATATATATAATGATAAAATTTAATATGAATGTCAAAAAGCCCTATAACCCCAACATCTCGTATTCGGACTAAGGTCAAAAGGGTTCCGATCGATTTTTGAGATTTTTTCACATTAGAAAAATTACAAAATATGTATGATTTGCATCACGGAGCAGAAAAATCATTAAAAATATGGGATTTTGGGTCCAAAATGACCCAGTACCCCAATTTCCCGTATTTTCCTAGAAACAAAAATATCTCCATTCAAATACTAAGACTATTTCCTTTCAAAGGAGGTATAAATTGTAATTTTCTGATTACTACTTCAAAAGTTATAGCATTTAATGTATTTTTCCTCCATATTTTCCCATAGTACCAATTTCAAAAAATTTCAAACGAAGTGGGCGGGGGTCTAAAATTGTCCAAATGATGTGAAATTTGGCATCTGACCTTACTTTGACATTTGTCACAATATGAGAGGGGGGGGGGGCTTTGTGAATTCAAAAAAAAATTTTTTTTTGCAATGCCCTACTATGCACGTTAATTATGCTGATGTTGAAGAACCGGCCCTTGATCCTCAACCTGCACATTCTGTCGCTGACCGGCCACCATTCGATCACACGCTTTTGCATCTTCCCCACCACCATAAAAGCTGTTCCCAGCTCGTGTGTATTGCCGCAGCTCTGGTAGATGGTGTGGTTCACACGAAAGATTCGCAGCGTAGACCCCTTCCAACACACCTCCTGCAGCGCCACATTGTCGAACTTGCGGTCTTTCACTATAACGGCAAGTATGCGAGTGCTCCCGATAAAGTTAAGCGACCTGCAGTTCCTTGTCCCAAGTTTCCAGTCTCTTGTCCGTTTCCGTTGCGTACGTCTGTCCCAATTTTGTCCATCCGTAATTTCTAGTTGAACTTCCTGAGCATGCTATTTTTATGGGTGGCTAGCTAGACCTGCGCCAACCTTGCAGTAACCTCGTCCTACTACACCCGCAGTCAGCCCCCGGTACATGGTTCGGGTCGCGAATCACAACTAGTTGCTATCGCGACTAAGCCTTATCCAGCACCTATGACCCGCCCGGTTGCTTGCAGCACAGCTTCCCACATAGCGTTCCTCCACCACCAGGGCCGGCGTCACACTTTTAGCCCGAGTGGGTAGTAAGCATACGATGAGGGTAATAGAATAGGAATTTGTCTCATTTTCGCAATACACACGCTTGCATTACCTTTACATTAAATCACTTGCGTTTGTACAAATGGAATTGTCGTACAACGATATTTTCAAATGTGTGCCCGAGATACTTAAGTGGCAGATCTCAAATTTATGAAAAGATCCAAGATTTCGCTATCCGCCGGCCCTGTCCACCACCACGGGGCCCGGGAGGCATGACCTAAGAACGAGAAAAAAAATTTAAATTTGTTGTTATAGTGCGATCTCAAACAATGTTGCAAATATTCTTCGCCGAACTAGTTCATTCGTTCATCATCGATGCGATATTCATCGTGTCATTCACCCATGCTTTGAATAACGCTGCGCCGTTCGTCACACGAAAGCACAGAATCAGCAAAAATGAATAATACAAACAAACAAAAAATCCGAATCTGATGACTGCTGTTCGCTGCTTGTTCGCATCGTTGTTTGTGGGATTTAGCCATTCATGTAATGTTCATCTTCACGCATCGTTCGGATCGGCACACGAATGGCTTAGGTGATAATCGCCACTAGCCATTCTTCGCTAAGGATTCTTCGTTCTTCATTCCTTCTGCATTGCGACCAAGAAAAACAAATTTCTTGTTCATTGATTGAAGCGTCAGAGCTTCATGACTGAAGTGGTGCAGAAATGCTTGCTATGTTCGGAATAGGATGACTTTTGCTATAAACAATTTATCATGTTTTTTATCAGATTTGAAACGGAAAGCTGCGTAAGCAAAGCAAAACAAATCAATTACATTTGTAAATCTGTGGATGTCTCGCGGGCGAAACACAATTATGAATCTTCATACTAGACTATTGGTACTTCAAATAACTTTTTTTCTAATGATGAATTAACACTTGGTGATAGTTTCCTTGAATCTACGTTTAATGACTTTCTTAGGACCATTTGGCACAAATAGCAACCTTAAGACGATATACTCTTATATAATATAATTTCTATATCTATAGAAGTATAATCAAGCCACAAGTTTTTGACAAATCGATGCATTCCGATTTCAACCAAACCAAATATTAAACTTTTATCCAAAACTGAAGCGGTTAGTCTTATACCCTAGTATCAATTGGGGTTTTATCGTACTTTTATAGCCACTCATAATATTTAAATTGCACTTGTAGCGTGCTATAAAACTTCAATTGATGCTTGTAAACATAAGTTTTTGTACCATGAAAGACTATTCTTTAGCTTAAATAGCAGCTAATATGGTTTTAATTTCAGCAAAATCTAGCATGTTTTCAATAAAGTTGTACAACAAAGCATTACAGAAAAAATGCTGAATATGTATATCTCACTTGACATGACATCAAGAAATAAAATTTGGATATATTCTATTAAGGGGCTACACCACTGTAGAGCACGCCAAACATGTCATAAAAATTGACACTAAATTAATTAAAAAAGCTAAGCAATAAAAAAATCCTACGTACGTCGCTGGAGAAATCAATTTTGAATATACTGTGAAAATTTCCAAGCGTTCAAAAATCATTTGTTCGAGTTACATTTTCGGCCAGCTCAAAAAAAGTGGCTTCGAGAAAAACGCGGTTAAAGTTTTCAGTACACACGAGATATACATAAGAGGCATTGCGTTAGAATTGAAAATCTGAATATTTATGTATTGTTTTCGTCTTCCATGTTTTGGGATATGATTTTTAACATTCTAAAGCCATTTTTGATTAATAAATTGAATATCGACTTTTTTTTTATTCTACAGTGCTGTGACACTTTAAAACCGTTTTTAGATAAATTTAGAAATTATTATTTAACATAAATGTAATCTCTGGACATATTAAAAAATATTTTAGAGCGCATGAGATGTTTAAGGACACCAACCATTAAATTATTTTCATTTGAAAGTTATAAGAACTCCGTCATCTTCGAATAAAGTGCCTGAAAGTGAAAACTGTTTTTTTTCCATAAAGAATATACGACTTTTTAGAAGAAAAAAAATGGCCTGAAAATGCCAAAACAATTTTTTTAAATTAACAATTGTCAAGACATATCAACCCTCTAGGCCAGATTTTTAAAGGCAAAAGTTATCTTCTAAAACTTCAAAATTTCTTTTGTGAAGAAGCGGCTAAATAATTTAAGAAATAGGCGTTAAAAATATCAATATTTTCCAATATCGCTCAAGTGTTCTACAAGTCATGACATACTATGAAGTTGAACGGAAATAAGCTTTGCTTTCCATAATCAGTGCTACTGGAATATTAAACAGAAATATTTTTAAAGAAAAAGTGTTCATAACAGTTTCATAAATAAATGCAAAATGTCTAGCGTGAAAATGCGTTCCGCGAAATGCTTTTTTTTTTAATCGACTAATTTTGATCAGAAATGTTCAGAAATTATCTTGAAGCTGGAGTTACTAAATTTGATCAAGTTGTTTATTTTAAGTGGGTGAATCTTAAATGTAAGATTGATTGGAACTTGGTACTTCTAGCATATTTCGAAAATGTACATAAATTTAATTGCTCCGACGATAGAATAGGGGAACATGGGGAGACTTGACCAAGCGTAAGATTCTACATTTGGCTATAACGTATTCTATTTGGTTTTTAATTCTTTAAAAAAAATTTTATACTTGTTTCGACCCCTCAAGGTAATTATAAATGTTTGAAATGAAAAATCCTTTCACCATAGAAAATATTCTGCTCGGGGCCGCCGTACACTAATTACGTAAGGCTTTTTTAGAGCTATTCAACCTCCCCCTCCCCCCAGATAAGAGTTCGTATGATTTTGGTGAACTCCCTCTCCCCCTACATAAGATTTTATCATGCTTTGTGTAATCAAAAATCATATTGTTAATTCATTAAATTATTCGATAGCGAAAACGATACTTATTGAATTATTAAAAGAGAACTCAGGACAAAATTTAACTACACACCAAAAAATTATAAATTTTATCATTGACGTAATTGCAAACATGACACAATTTAACAAACCATAATTCACAAAATGACTAAACATTAAACATCACCGTGTTCCATTTAATTTTACATGAAAATATTTTCCATGCGCAATGACATAAAATTACACTTACTGTCATTCAGAACAAACGCCATATGTGGAGCAAAATTACATGATTTACGAAATGCAATGTCATGTAAAATTAAAATCAAACGTAAAACTAAGTCATTTTTGATGCTCGTATATGTCAGGATCAGGAGACGTAAATTTATATGATTTTTTCTAAGTGTGTTTATAATCATCTTCAGAAATTTCATTTGCATCCTAATCTCGCCCAGTAGAAATTTCAGAATAAATTTTGGGAGATATTTAGAAACTCTGATTTGTTCCACATAATTTGCTTCGCTATATTCCACTTCCTTTGAATCTTTTCTTTGTGATGTAGAACTCAAAAGAATTTATAACCTCTTCTGGTGTGAATTTGTTCGGAGTTCCAACTAAAACGCTTATCGTACGCATAGTTCCGACATGGCTATCTTCGATTTTCTTGAAGTAAAATACAGTTCACACTCTGGAACTATACGGCCAACAAGTTCTTTGACAATCACATTACAGAAAATTTTTCATATACCTTGCGGGTTTGAAGCGAAAGTTTGAAAAGAAGGATGTTGGCCTAACAACACGAAGGGTCTCAACACTTCTTAACTAGTAAAGCAGATTGTGACTCCAGTTCCCGATCAGAACAATGTACCACCAAGAGTCAAGAAATTTCTGTAACTGCTCCAAAACCATCGACAATTAAGCCGCCCCTTACGTTGGCAACAATAAATTCCATAACTAATATAACAATCACATTCTGTCGCTGCAAACCATTTCAATTTGAGGTCTGCGTTTCCATGACCATGATGTACAGTATGTGCTCATTTTGTTTGATATATAAAATGTTCATGGCACAAATAAGAAATAGTTTCTTTTTTATGAGAAGAATATTTTTCTTATCGATTTCATTTTTCATGCATGTTTTATGATATTACTTAAGAAAGGACAAACCTTCCCTCCCCCAGGTGAAAATTGGTAAGATATTTTGAAACACCCACTCCCCCCATATATCCTTACGTAATTAGTGTATGACCCCTAATTAATAAATTTGCGTTAAATGATGTATTTTTTATCAAACTGTGGTACCTACTGTTAATGTAAACCACGTCACAAAAAATCTCACCTTAAACATCAATCTATCATTATAGCACTAGTTAACGAAGTTAGCAGTCATGGTTGAATTCGTGAGATGTGCACACTGCACATGCAATGTAATCATTATAGCTAATCCCTAGAAGGGAATGCATTAAAAAATCGAAATTCAACCATTTTATATTTTTTGTTGGTATCTAAGGATTTCGACAATATGGAGTAAAATAATTACAGCACGTTTTTTATGCCAAGTCTATCCCGATGGAGGAACAAGAAGTAATATTTGTATTTTCCATATTACACCCACAACACACTGTTCATTCTACAGCTAATTTATTTTTAAACAACCGTGCTGATTAAGCGATTTGGTCGTGATACTAGCAAAACATGCGCAATAGGTTAAATTATTGTGATATAACACCATGTGCAGATTAAAATTAAAACTTCATCCAAAAGAATTTTGTTTTGCTTATGCCGAGTTTTATCACCAAACATGGGTTCAATCTCCTTTGAATACTTGAAACACAAGGCTTCTATTAAGATTGTACTATATTTAACAAATATTGCCTTAATTGCTGTTAATTTAACCCATAGTTTTGTACTGAAGAACCAGTAGCGCATTGGCTTGTTCCGAACAGTACAACGCATCAGAATACAAATATAGTTCCTCGCGAGGCATCATTCTGCGAAGATAAAATTGAAGTCATCTTCGCCAATAGTTGTAAGCGATCATCGCTATGGTGAAGAATGGTTTGCTGAAGATTTATTCGTCATTCACTTCCTAGCTTCCTCGTGCAGTTCATTCGGTCGCTCGATGAGTAGCAAGGCACGAGTGTATGGATAAGGCATTCGGATGAACACGGATTGGCAGTCGGCTTCATTCGTGGGTGAATATCAACAGCAAGTTGAATATAACAGCGAAGAACGATGTGGGACGAATGCAGGTGATTCATATTCACCGTGCTTCGTCGCGATGAAGATTCTGAAGCAACATCTCAAACTTTAGTATTAATTTTTTAGTCCGTTATTTCCAATTCATTTCCACGAATTTCTGTTTTTCGAAATTCAAAATGGCCGATCCAATATGGCGGAACCCCACTAAAAAATAAGTGGTATTTCAGCTAAGATCGAGAACAAAAAGGTTTTGTGATTTATATACACGAATTTGAGTTAATATGTATCGAAATCAAAAAATGAAAATGGCGATTCCAATATGGCGGACCAAACCATATGACAGACTTTAACAATTTTGAACAAATTTTTTCGTTTTTTCACCGTGCTAACTCACGATTAATTTGCGATCAAGCCGTGAAATACGTTCTTCAAACCTGTACACACGTACAGCGCAACGCGAAGCATTCTAGAAACGTGCATAATGCCATGAAAAGGTTTCTCACTGAGACGCGTGTCTCGAGCCGAGAGCGGCGAGGACACCACTTCGAACAATGGCTTGTCAAAAGATCTTTGATGCGCGGCTTGAAAAATCCGTTTAATACAATATAGTGGACATTTATACCTTACAAAAAATGCAAAGAATTTTTTTTTTAATTTTGAATAAGAGTTTCCTCTTAACTTAAGTTTCGCCCTGATAGATAGGTTGTTTCCCATATTTAGTGATTCCATGTTATACAAACTTTTTGAACTTGTTTCAAATACACCATATTTAGTAAACAGTGGTTCAACAACCTCCTAGAAATCTCCACTTCCTGCGTCGAAAATTGAACGTAAACCAAAAAGCAGTTACGGTAGTGAAACTTCCAAAAGATCTGCAATATCTGATAAATCATAAGAAACGTTATACGAAACTTTACATAAAAATTGAAGAGCACCTTAGATTAACAATAAAAAGTGGTATGACTTTCGAGCTGCATGACAGTCCATTGGGACTCAGTGCCGGAAAGTGAAATCAATATAACTCCTTCGGTTCACTAGCACTGAAGTAATAAAACTTTATGGAATACCATTTCCCAATCCATTGCCATCCGCTACGCTGATATCAAAAACAATGCGGAATCCCTCCTCGTGATGTTGATTTTTACTGTCAAACTTTTCTATTCACTGTTTTGCAATTTGGACTCAGCTTGTTTTGTCACCATCATCCGTGCGGAAGCGTAATAACGATAAATATCGATACGCAGAAGTGTGCTTTCCTTCAAGTACGAGCTCCCGAGCCGCCCTTAGACCCATGTGAGCAAATGTAATAACTATCTCACTATCGCACTCGAAGTTTATCCATTGTTCCATTTTGAGTAGGGTGGAAATTCGAGCTTGAAACAGGGACCATTCAAATTTTGCGTTCATGCAAAAAACCTATTGTTGAGATATGTTCAATTTTACATTACTGATAAAGAAATGTACAAAAAAAATTTCTGTTATTTCGTCCATACCAGTCACAATGTGCAGCATCGTCGTGAACCACTTGCTCCCACCAAATTGGTGCAGAATGATCAAATAAATTACTTCGCAGAAACCCTCGGCTCAACGGCGGCGTGGTGAATTCGGAACAAGCGGCTTGAGCACTTTCGATTGTGTACCCCATAATGAATTTGAAATGTAAATTAACGTCAACAATTTCATTGAAATATCTGCTGGCTGCTACATTTTGGCTAACAACAGAAAAAAAAAATGTTGACGGAAAACCGAGGATCCATCCTACCACGCGGCACGCGAACGAAAACTGACTGGCTCGAGGATGTTTTTACTCACGATGGCAACAAAAAAGTCGAATAAATTTGCATAATTTTATTAACATCGTCAGACATGAGTCCCTGATGCTCGCCATTATAATACCAACAATAATAATAACAACCACCACTCTTTGGAAGGGAGACAGAGAGTGGACGAGAAAGGAGCGAGAGAGAGAGAGAAAAACATGGCCGATAACATTGTTGTGGATCTCTGTGATGAGAACAAAGCAGCATGTTAATGTGACCAGCGTGACTACTTGTATTGTGAAGGACTGCTGTTGATCCGCCGCCATGCAGCACAGCACACAAAGACCTTCCGGCTACGGTCGAATTCGGACAATTTTCATGAAGTGAAAGCACCTCCATGGCTCAATATTATGTTCGTGTTTCGGTTGTTTACCCAGTGCATACAAACGCGCACATGAAAGCAATATGGTTCCGTGCCATGTACAAGGGGCTGGGCCGGTCCTATCAGTGTACTGGCCCCTCCCTTGGGCGAGGAGGAACATCCAAAACGGTTTGCCATTGTGTTTGGCTGGGACCGGAGCAAACAAAGTGAAGGCAATGATATTAGCAATACTTCTGCGAAAATATTTTGCGTAGCGCTCACATCAAAAGCCGATGTGCTGCTGCACCTGGTTGACAATATAAAAGAAGTCAACAGGAACGAAATCAGTAGCAAAATCAACACAGTTTAAAACCGGATACTAGTTGGATTGAAACCCAGAGGAAATATGAGTTTCAGTGAATTTGGAATCTCAATTGAAATCTGAAAGTAAAATTTAAATTTTGAATCAGAATCTCGAATCTAGAATTTGATTTCTGCGATCTGCAACCATAAGCGGCTCCAGCCGGTTGGAAAGGCGGGACGGGGGAGAGGTGCACCTTCTTGACACAATGTATCGGATGCACGATTTTGAAAAAGAAATTTCACATTTTGGAAACGCATTTCGTGACAAGCGTGGATAGTGGCAAAGAATTTTGCAAATCATACACAGAAACCATTTAAGATATTCCTCAAGGAAGCCACTAAGGTCTACTGATATCTGTTTTATTCATTAATGATAGTGATTCAATAAGCTATACTATGTATACTTTCCCAGGTGAATCTTCCTCTGGAACCGCCAGTATTTGCAATTTGTCTGGAATTTGAAAAATACTGGAACCTGGTATTTGGAATATATAATCTATAATCTGGATAATGGAATCATTAGTCTGAATTTCAGAATCTGAGAAGTGGAGCCTGAAATCAGGAATCTGGAATCTATAATTTGTGACTAAAAATACGGAAAATGAAAACTGGGGTTAGGAGACTAATATCCGAAATCTGGAAGCTGTATCGAATCTGGAGTCAGAAATGTTTATTCTGGATTTTAGAATCTGTAACGCGGATTCTTATGTCCGCAATATGGAATGTAGGCTCTAGAATAAGGAATTTTTAATTTGTAATTTCTGAACCTGGACACGGGGATCAGGAATCTAGAAACTGTAACTATTGTCTGTATTCTAGTATCTATCAATTAATTTAGATTCTGGAATGCAGATTTCTGAAAATCTGAGAATCTGATATCTGGGATCCGCAGTCTGTCAGCTGGCATTTCAACTGTTTGGAATATTTTGTGTCTAACTAGTGCTAATTTGAATACTAGTTTAGATACATCGTCTAACAAGACACCCAGATGGTACAAGTTACTGACGAGATGAGCTCGAAACACAAAAAATCAAACTTAATTCTTGGCATTTCAAATTAAAAGTTTTACTGTGGTTTCTAGAATCAGGAATCTCTAATCAGTCTAACATCAATAAATCTCTAAAGCGGTCTGATATCTTTGATATGTAACCTGAAATATGAAATATGGATTCTGAATCAAAATTTTTAGTCAACAATCTAAAATCTCAAATGCTCATTCTCATATCTCAAATCTCGTTTCTGGAATCAAGAATGTGGAATATGAAATCTAGAATCTTTATTCTGGAATTTGTGATACGAAATTTGGAATAAAGAACGTGAAGCGTTGAATCTTTAACCTGACATCTCGAATCCGGTATCTGATCCTTTAGATTTCTGAATCCCGAGTCCCGAACCACGAATGTCAAAGCTCGCATCCGAAATCAGCAATCTGAAACCTCGAATTCCGAATCCCTAATGTCGAATCTTGAACTTAAATTCTAGCGTCTGGGAATTTGAACCTGGAATTTGCAGTCATCAATCTGAATTCTGAAATCAGAATTCAAGAATCTGAATTTAATTTGGATTCTGGAAACTAGTGACTGGAGTCCAGAAAGTTGAGCCTGCAATCGGGAATTTAGATTTCGCGCGCCAAACTTTGTCTTATGTAACCTCTTTAACATGTAATTTGGAATTTGAAATAAAAAATTATTGAGCTCTGAATTTCGAATCTTAAATCCTTTATCTGAAATCTGAAATACGGAATCCAAAATTGAGAATATAGGGTCTTTAATTTTTAATCTAGAATCTTGAACCTGGAATCTAGAATCCTGAATCTCGTATCTGGGAACTAGTTTCTGCAATCTGATATCTAGAGCCTGGTGTATGGAATCCAAAAACAGGAATCTGGACCCTGTAATTAGGAATTCAGAATCTTGGATCTTGAATTTGAAATCTTTGGTTAGCTGTCTAGAATCTGGAATCTAGAATTTGGAATATGGGATCAAGAAACTGGGAGTGTGAATTTAAAAAGTTGTATCTAGAATCCGATTTTTGAAAATTGGGGAGCTGTATGTTGGAACTTGGAATCGGGAATCGGAACTCCGGAATTAAGAATATGGAATTTTTGCTTGGAATTTAATCCGGGAATTTTTGTTCAGTCTGAATCTGAATCAGGAATATAAATCCGGATTTTGTTTCAGGAATATGAAATCTTGATTTGATAATGTTTGTAAGTAGGGGTTTGCCCGCTACTCAGGTTCTTATTTGCCCGGCGTACCCTTCGTTTCAGGGCGGCCTAGGTGCTTCTACAGAATTTCGGATTTTCGTTTCACAAGAAAAAAAGTAAACAAACAAATTAAATTATTAAATTTACCGACTTTTATTCTCCGCTACTCTCTCAACTGCTGCTGCTGCTGGTGATCTGCTACTGCTGGCGGAAAGGCGGGCGGTTTCCTCCGACCGGCCAGGACAACAACGGCCGCGTTTTCCTTTGGTCGTTGGCTGCTCCGGGAACGGTCCTTGACAATTAGCTAAGGAGGTGAGTTTGGCTCCTTTGTTGGAACCTCCCTAGCGACGTGGGTGACAAATCACCGGATTCACTTGCTCCCCGCAAGGAATCCCGGAAGACACCGCAGTGTTCTTCCCAGGTGGAGCCGTTGTCCTACCTGCTTCCCTCTCCTTGGCTGTTAGCTGTAGAGGAGAGCAAGGCTCGTTCGGCTTATCCTCTACAGCGAGAGGGGCGGATGCTCAGGATCTTTAACGATTAGCCGGGGAAGCGAAAGCTCCTTTGTACTTAGCTGTCCCACTTCGGCGATCCAGCACCATACTACTGAGTACCCGGACCACGGGCCGGCACTTTTCGACAGGACTTTCACTGTCGCACGCGCGCACTAAACTATTTAACAGTGGCGGGAAACTGTCCCGAAAAAAACCACAGCAATTTTCTGGACGTCTGTTTGTAACCGTGGTCCGTCACTTTCTCCTCTTCTCACACGATGGCCGCCTTCCACCTCGACCGAAAACACCAACACCAAAAAAACCGTACCGCCGCATAGCTGTCATCACCTATGTGCAGCATAGCCAGTACACGTATTTCAGCAGTAGGAGAGCGGTGGCCTATCTAAGCCCTATGTTAACTATGTACAATTGTCAAACAAAAATTACTACACCTATCTGAACGCACAAAACAAAAATTTACAAGAAAACGTGAACGGTATCGAAACAGCGGTGAGCATAAATTTTCGTAAACAATACACTCTACGGAGAGAGTACGCACGAAAGGGTATATTTCCACCCAGTGCCAAATTGTTACTCTGACGGGTTACATGTTGAGTTTGAAATCAGGAATATGGAATCTAGAATTTGGTATCTGTTATCTGCAATTATAGGTGATTACAGCCGGATGCTGTGAGGGAAATGAGTAAGAGGGGGGGGGGGGGGGGGGCTAGTCCGCCTTCAAGTAAAAATATATTTGAACGATTTGGAAAATTAAATTTTGCATTTCAGAAGCGCAATTCCTGATAAAAGTGGCAAATAATTTCGCACATCTTACACAGAAATTATTTAATTGTTTCTCAAGGAAACTACTAAGGACTGCTGCCATAAATCTGAATTTAGAAATCTTAGAAGTGGAGCCTGGAATCAAAAATTTGGAAGCTATAATTTGGGATCAAAAATAGACAAAATGGAAACTGGCACTAGGACTCTGGTATCTGAAATCGGATATCTGTGTCGAATCTGGATTCAAAAATCTTTTTCTGGATTTTGAAATTTGAAACGTAGATTCTGGTGACTGAAATCTAGAATCTGGAGCCCAGAATCAGGAACTAAATATTTACTTTTTGAACCTGAAATCGGAAATCTAGAATCTGGAAGCTGGGATCCATTGTCTGCATTCTAGTTTCTGGAACTTGTAAACTGTAATGGTAAATATGGAATCTGCAATCTAGATTCTGGAATGCTGAATTCTGAAAATTTGGAATTTGTTATCTGAAAGCTGAATTTTGAAATTTAGAATTTCGAATGTGGGATCGGAGATCTGTAATCGGGAAATTGAGTTCGGTAATCCGCAGTCTGTCAGTTGGTATTTCAAATTAAAACTTTTACTGTGAATTCTGGAATCAGGAATCTCTTATCACAAATAATGATTTTTTTTTCATTTTTGACAGAAGTGCTTATACCTTATTTTAGAGAGATATACAATACAGAAAACAGGGAAATACAGATCAAAATGGCGAGTTCAGCGATAGTAATTATGTGAAAAAAATCTCCCAGAGGCTGGATTCGCACTTATAACCCTCGGGACTCCGGCTAAATGCACAAACCCTTACGCTATCCCTGGGATAGGATGACATCCCAGAAAAAAAAACAAAATATGAGACCTTCACTCTGAAATTTGTGAAACGAATATAGAACGTGGATTCTTTAAACTGAAATCCATAGTCCGGAATCTGGTATTTTAAATTTCTGAAACCCGAGTCCCGAACCATGAATGCCAAAGCTCGCATTTGAAATCAGCAATCTAAAATTTAGAACTCCAAATCCCAAATACCGAGTCTGGAACCTCCATTGTAGCATATAGAGCTTTGAACTTGGAATCTGCAGTCATCAATCCGGAATTAGGGGTCAAGAATCTGAAACCTGGTATTTCGCAAGTATATGCAGTCTCCTGAACATTCTGAGATTCTTAAATCCTGATTTTTGATTCAAAAATCCTGAAACTGTAATCTGGAATCTGGAGTAAGAATCTGGAACATAGAATCCGAACTTGCGAATCTAGAGGCTTCAATTTTAAATCTGGAATCCTATACTCGGAATTTGAAAATCTGGAATCTAAAATCTGGTATATGGATTCTGTCTTCTGCAATCTGAAATCTGGAGCTTGGTACATGGAATCTAAAAACTGAAACCTGGAATCTGCAATTAGGAATACAGAATAATGGATCATGAATCTGAAATCTTTTGTCAAAACTCTAGAATCTGGAACTAGAATATGAGAGTTAGGATCTTGTATCTCGCATCCGAAATGAAGAAAATTAGGAAGCTGTACGCTGGAATCTGGAATCGGGAATTGGAACTCTGGAATTTAGAATATGAAATCTTTGCTTGAAAATCTGGAATCGGGAATTTTTGTTTTGTCATCCAAAATCTGTCTGCTGGAATTTCAAGTTGAAAGATTTACGGTGGAATCTAGAATCTAGCATTTTAAATTTCCCATCTTGAAGCCTGTATCCCGAACCACGAATGTCAAATGTTGCATCTGGAATCTGTAATCGGAAAATTCGAACCCGGAGCCCCGAATATCGAATCTGTAATCATATTTCTAGCATCTGTAAATTTGAACCTGGGAGCTGCGATCTGGAGCCATTAGTAAAAAATCTAAAAGCTCGAATCAGGATTTTGTAAAATTGCATCTAGATTCTGGAAGTTAGAAGTTGGAATCTGAAGAATGATGTCTGGAATCGACAATTTAGATTCCGCAAGCCGCAGTCTCTCATATAGAATCTCTTTACGCTGGATTCTGAAATTTCAACAAGAAATGAATCCAAAATCTCTAATCTCTAATAGCTTCTTGAGTTCCTTATCTCGAATTCTGAAATCTGGAATAAGCCAGGAATCACTGGGTCGACTATAATAGCGTAGTTGGTAAATCGATTGCCTAGTACGCAGCTCACCTGGGTTCGATTACCTACCCCCGCACATAAAACTACACACCTAGAAAAAATAGTGTAAATTTACGTCTCCTGACCCTGACATATACGAGCATCAAAAATGACTTAGTTTTACGTTTGATTTTAATTTTACATGACCTTTAATTTCGTAAATCATGTAATTTTACTCCACATACAGCGTTTGTTCTGAATGGTAGGAAGTGTAATTTTATGTTATTGTGCATGTAAAGTAGGGCATTGCAAAAAAATTTTTTTTTTGAATTCTCGAAGGCCCCCCTCTCATATTGTGACAAATGTCAAAGTAAGCTCAGATGCCAAATTTCACATCATTTGGACAATTTTAGACCCCCGCCCACTTCGCTTGAAATTTTTTGAAATTGGTGCTATGGGAAAATATGGAGGAAAAACACATTAAATACAATAACTTTGGAAGTAGCAATCAGAAAATTACAATTTATACCTCTTTTGAAAGGAAATAATTTTAGTATTTGAATAAAGATATATTTGTTTCTAGAAAAATACGGGAAAGTGGGGTACTGGGTCATTTTGGCCCCAAAATCCCCTATTTTTAATGATTTTTCTGCTCCGTGATGCAAATCATACATATTTTGTAGTTTTTCTAATGTGAAAAAATCTCAGAAATCGAACGGAACCCTTTTGACCTTAGTCCGAATACGAGAAGTTGGGGTTAAATGGCCTTTTGTCATTCATATTAAACTTCATCATTTTCTCGTGAATATATCTCTATTACTCTTCACTCAATTTTCATAAACTATACCTTATTGAACGTGGAAAATCCTTAGGATTATAACAAAAATAGATTCGTTACCGGTAAAATTCAGGAACATCAAATTATCTGACATATAGTGTCGATTTCACATTTTTATCATAAAATCGCACATATTAACTCCATTTTACAACAAAATTCTTATTTAATTTACTACTTTTAGTGTAAAATATGCTTAGGGATCACATGAGAAAAGTTTCATTCCTGGAAAAATAGGGGCAGATGAGGTATTAGGACAAATAATGAAAAAAATGAGATTTGTAGAGTAAATATCAAAAAGTTTGATGTTTCTGAATTTTACCTTTAACGTTTTTATTTTTGTTTTATTCCTCAGAATTTTACACGTTCAATAAGTTACATTTTATGAAAATTGATTGAAGAATAATAGTGATATATGCATGAGAAAATGATAAAATTTAATATGACTGACAAAAAGCCCTATAACCCCAACTTCTCGTATTCGGACTGAGGTCAAAAGGGTGCCGTTCGATTTCTGAGATTTTTTCACATTAGAAAAACTACAAAATATGTATGATTTGCACCACGGAGCAGAAAAATTCAATATCTTGTGTATGAGGTAACTAGAATAAAATTCTAAACTACTGCATATTTGATATTAACTATGTTTATACCAACCTAATTCTCGCATCGAAACAAGATCAGGCCCGAGCGGACATGGCGGAATTTGTACATTGAATGTCATGCTCGCAGCTCACCTGGGTTCGAATCCCAACCCCGCACACAGGAATAGAGATTTGTTATAGGAAAATTCCTAACCTGAATGAAGAAGCGAATGACCTTAAGGTTAAAATGTCTATAATCGAAACAAAAATATGATCACATTTGTAAGGGTTAAACAATTAAATGGTTTGATTAGAAGTCATGAGGTTGTCTTCAAATTTCGCCAATTTGAAATCGATTTTTTTGATTTATTGAATTTCCAATCTTCGAAAGCGCTGGATCAGTATCGAAAGTAATTATTGAAAGGAAAAACCCTGCTTCGGGTTGCCACTCCGGTTTTTGGAGACGAATTCCGTGTCTTCGTTCAGGTAAATCCGAATTCGCCCGGAATGGATTATTTTGCAATTTTGCGTTGCCCTTTTCTTTACCAGGAATCGCCCAGCACCCAGTCCTCATAAACATCATCCTCGGGTTGCAGGCCCTAATTGTTAAGGAGGGTCCCTCTTGGCGTTGACAAATATTATTTTAAAGGTGCCACTTGGGTTTACTTTACCCCATTGAACCTTCGATTCAATGGATTAATGTTCCTCACAAAGATTCTCGGAAGAAACTGAAGTGTGATTTCACACCCCGTGTGGAGAGCAGAGCAAAGCTCGTTCGGGTTATCCTTCACAGCGAGGGTGGGTGGTGCTTTTGGATTCTTGGTGAATAACCGAGACAGTGAATCACTACATCCAACTAAATCAACAAAACTGTTAACAAATGCAAAAACATGCAACTAAATGTGAACGGCACAGAAAGGTGGAGTCCTTTACCAAAACATTACACTCTACGGTGAATGTGAAGAAAATAAGATATTTTCCTCCTAGTGCTACGAGCTACATAAGAAATAAAACAGTGCATATTTATTTGTTTTTAAGCGTTTTGGTCGAATGAGTCATCAAAAACTCTTGATATACTAAAAGAATACGAAATTAACCCAAAAATTTATATTTAAAATTTAATATATTTGGTTTGCCGTTCATTGATACAAAATCTATAAAAAATCATATTCAGATACGAGATGATTCCGAAACATTTTTGTAAAGTGGTGATACTCAAATGACGTAGCTTTTTTCGGCGATTTTCGATTACCAATTCCCCCTAGCAAAGAGGCCAGGGATGGAAAAAAAATAAATACTTTTCAAAAAAATTTCAAATGCGGCCTTTTATCAACATTTTCATTATAACAGTAAATTGCGTACACAACAAGCCCCTTTCGTGACGAGTATACTGTTATTAGTTTTGTTTTGAATTTTATACGTCTTGTAGCATGAAGAGAAGATCTCTCAGTTTACAATCCTGCAGCTGCCAATGATTCTAAGAAGCATACGTTCAACTAAATTGCTAAATTGTGTTTGATTGATTTCGAAGAGAAAATTTAACTCTGCTACAAAACTAAATCAACTAGTTAGCAAGATTAGCTAACTAATGCAGCAAGTTAAATCCGCATACAAAATCTTTTCGTTTTGGAGGAGTGAGCGTGAGATTTTGAACGTCGCTTCCTGAACGTAACGATTTTATTTTTATTTTTGAACTATTTTCTAGAAATCAGTTACAACATTCTTGTAAAATATTTTAAGGTGTGCTAACACACCAACACAAATAAAAGAATAATTCATTTTTTATAGGATTATAAATGTTTTCGAAACCAGCATAGCGTAAAATCCAACCAAAACCCTTATTTGAAATTTGATCCATGTTTCTCATTTTTTTTCCATTTTTTATTCCTACATGGGTTTTTTATTTTGTTAAAATTTCATTGATCTATTTTTTCAAGTTGTGGATTGTATTTGTATTTCTACAATTGTAAGATTCTGCCATTTTTATCTATTTGCTTACTTTTATTTTATCCATCTTTTTACGTTCCTTAATTTTGATTTTTTTTATCACTATCACTTTCTTTAATTTATAGCTTTTTCTCTGTTACTTAATTTTATTTGCAATTTTTCGAGAAAATTATGCTTTCTTTATTTTTTTCCTATTGTTTCTTATTTTAATACCATGCTTTTTTATTTGTATCTTTTGTCATTTCATCTAATTTTTAGAATTTGTATATTTTCTACATTTATTCTTGTCATAGCCTTTTTCTATTTCCTTTTTTTCATATTTTTTGCATTTCCAAAAGCAATTTTACTTATTCAAATTCATTCCAATTTGTCTTATTGTTTAATTTTTTACCTTTCTCCTATTTTCTTCCTTATTTTCTAGTTTTTAGCTTTCCGTTTATTGTAGTTTTATTTTTTCCCATTGTTCATTTAATACAATTTTATTTATTTTTTATACCTTTTTCTTAAGATTTTATTCGTTATTGTTATTTCTTCATGTTTTCTATTTAACCTATTTTGAAAGTACTTTTCTGTTGACCATTTTCCTATATGTTAGCATTGATTTTTTTTTATTTTCCCAAAAAAACATTTGATTTATCTTTTCTTGACACTATGCGCACTTTTTCTTAATTTTGCATTTAGTTCGTTGTTTGAATTTATTTAAAATTTCATTTCTAGTGCTTTTTCTGTGCTTTAAATAATATCCATTTTATTCATTTTTTTCGTGTTAATATCTTCATTTTTGTGTTCCTATAGTATACCATGTTGGCTTTTTTCTACTATTTTTTGTTTTCCATTTTGTCTGTTTGCTCCGTTTTTGTTCAATACTTCCAATTTTCTCTACTTTTTCGTCTTTTCATCATTTGAATTTTCCAGTTTTTCAAAATTTTCTGGTTCGTCCTTTTTTCAATTTCTCTATGGTTATTTTATTCTTGTCTTTTATATATTGGTACTCCTCTAGTTTTATGCATTCTTAACGTTATATTCATTTTTTCTATTGCTTTAAATATTTCTTGTTTTTAATGTTAAATAAATTTTATTATTCTTGATTTATCGAGTTTTTCAGTTTTATGCATTTTTTATATTAATATTTGTATTCTTTTTAGTAGTTTTTTTTCATTTTCATTGGTTCTAATTTTTTTTCCTAATTTTCTATCGATTTTTCATTATTTTCACCATTTGTTCAATAATGTTCGACTTTTTTAATCTTCGCAATATGTTTTTCTAGTTTCATGTTTTCCTTTATCAATTTTTTATAGGTTTTGTTTTGGTTTTTCTCTATTAAACATTTTTTGACAATTGACATTTGTTTATGTGGTTGATTTTGTTGTTTTCAGCTCTTTTGTACATTCTTTTAATATTTAGTTTTCCTATTGTTTTTTATCTTTTGCCGTTGATCGCCGTTTGGATATTTTTAATTTTTGTAGTTACTACATTTTTAATCTTGTCATTTCCTTTCTTTTATAAATGCTATTACAAAAATGGCGCTTTTCAAAGTCACCAAAACTGTCGAAGAGGTATTTAAAACTCCCAAAGTATAAAAAACTCCACCTTTTTTCCTTCATTGGCACTACAAACAACAAGAGCAAAAAATGGTACATAAATATAAAATTTCAGTGCACTATACACAATATCAGTGAACTCCAATGGATTTCAAACATTGAATTTTTTGCACTCAGGCAATACACAGTGGTGGGGCCCGTATTTTCTCTCTGCGGCCCTGTGAATATGAAATCTTTTGTCAGAACCCTAGAATCTCGAATCTGAAAACTGTATTCGGAAGCAAGAATCTGCAATCTGGATTCTGACATTTTGATCTACATTATGGAATCTGGATATCGGAATGTAGAACATAATTTCTGAAAATTTGGAATCTGGTTTCCATAATCTGGAATCTCGATTCTAGAAACTAGTTTCTGTAATCTATAACCTGAAACCTAGTATCTGGAATCATAAAACTGAAATTTATAACCTGCAATACCAGTAATATAGAATCAAGAGTCTTGAATCTGAAATCTTTAGTCTCAAATTTAGGATTTGAATTCTAGAATCAGGACTGTGGAAGCCAGATTCAGGAAACCGATTTTTTTTTTGAATCTTTGTAATCTGGTTTCTAGAATCGAAAATCTGGAAGCTGTGATTGAGCAGCGAAATGAAACCGGTTTACCTTCGATAAAGTTGTTAGATAGCGAAGTTGGTGATGATTCGAAAAATATTGGCAAAACGTTCGCCACGAAGAATTTACTTTATTCTGACCTGGATGGTATTTTGTCTGCGCTCATGAAAAAAATGCATTTCCCGCCTAACTGAACTACTTCGTCAGTTGTTTAAATTGTCGTTATCAACCATGGCGTTTCCATCGCTATAGAAATTAGACTTTGTGTTTCCAGGTTCGCAAGGAAAGGGAACAAATCAAAACCTATCGAGGCATTTCCGCACTACGCTGCTCTGGCATCCCGCAAGGAAGCCAACTTGGACTACTCTTCTTCTTACTTTACTTCAATGATGGGAACGATAGACTGAGCAGACCACGGTTATCGTACACGGAGATTACAAATCTTCTTCAATCGCGTTTCGCTTCTATTTGTTTTATATATAAATAAATAAACAAATAAATAAATATATAAATAAATAAATAAATAAATAAATAAATAAATAAATAAATAAATAAATAAATAAATAAATAAATAAATAAATAAATAAATAAATAAATAAATAAATAAATAAATAAATAAATAAATAAATAAATAAATAAATAAATAAATAAATAAATAAATAAATAAATAAATAAATAAACAAACAAATAAATACAGTGAAGACCCGATTTGATCAGATTTTTGACCCAATTTTATCAACTTCATATGAAAATTGATAGTTGGTAGTTTGATGGCCTCTAGCATACGAACCAAGTTGAATTCGAATAAATCCTTTCTTGAGCATAATTTTTTTAACTTAGTGATCCGAAATATGCAAAAAAATATGTTTTTGTTAAATTTTGCGCTGTCAGACCCTCTTAAGGGAAATTTAAGCTAAATAATCAAGAAAGGTAATTAGGCTATATCTAGGGACTAAAGAAGAATATTTTTAAAGCTTTGTTTTCTTACAAAGACAGAAAAATTTATGTCCCGATTTTGTCAATGTCCATGTTTTATCGGCCTAAAATTAACCAAGGGGCTGATAAAAACGGGTCATTACTGTAAATAAACAAATAAACAGTTTCTACAGTATGAAAAACTCGTACCTGAAATCTGAAATCAGGAATATAGAATCATGAGCTTTGAATCTGTAATAAAGGTGAAGATAAATCTGGAGTCTAGAATCTGAAATTTGGATCTGGAATCTTCGATTTATATTATGGAAACTGGAATCCGTTTTTAGGATATTTCGATTCTGGAAACTGTAAACTTTAAATTGGAATGTTTAGATTTAGAACATGGAATCTGGAGTCTAGAATCTGGATTCTGGATTCTTTAATCTCGATTTAGAAATCTGGAAACTGGAATTTGAAATATGAAATCTTTGGACGGCACTTAAGAATCTTTGGTGTGGAGTCTGAAATCTGGAATTTTGGTTTTGAAATCCGAAGTCTACCGTTAGGCTTTCAATCTGGAATCTTAGGTCTGCAAATTTAGTGTCGGGATTCTCGTTTCTAAAATCTGGATGTAGGAATTTAGATTCTGCAGTTTGGACCTTGGAATCGTTAGTCTGGAATATAGAATCGAGTATTTTGGTTTGGCGACTTGTAGTCTAGTTTTCAATCGGGAAACTGAAGCCTCAAAGTTAGTTTCTGTATTCTGGAATTCGATTTTCGGAAACTAGTTTTTGGAATCTGAGATTCGGAATGTGGAAATTGGATTCTGAAACTGGAAACCTGGAGTCTAGTATCGGGATGCTGGTTTCTGTTATCTGGATACTAGAATCTGTGGTGGTTTCTGTTATCTGGACACTGGATCGAGGAATCGGAAACCTGGAAGCTAGTATCTGAAATCGTGATTCTGAAGTCTTTGGTGTAGATGCTAGAATCTGGTATCCGATTTTTGGAATCTTGGTATCTGCTAGCTAACTTCTCTAATTTGGTTTCCAGAATCACAGAAAACTGAATTTGGAATTGTTTTCCAGGTGTAGGTTTCAATCTGGGATGTGTAACACGAAATTTGGTATTCGTAGTCTGAAATCAGGTAGCTGAATCTGGAATCTCGAGTTTCGTACCTCAATACCTGCATCTGATCTCTGGAATCCTACATATGAAACTTAGAATTAGGAATCCGAGACAGGGAATCCGGAATGAACAATTTGGGATACAGAATCTGGTATTTTGAATCTGGTGTCTGTGGACTGTTTTTTGGGATCTGCGATCGGAAATATTGATTGTGAAATTCGAAGTTAATTATCTCGGATTAGAATTTTGATTTCGATACTTTTTAAAAATTCTTAACTTTCTGATCAGGAAAAAAGTAAGCTTTGTCATGCAACATGTCATTTGATTCCGGTAGTCGTTGAAGAATTCACGGCGAAGGATGTCAAGTTGTTCTGCATCCCCGGATCAGTTCACGTCTCAACAACTTTTGATATTAGCAACACTTGAGAGTTGACCAGTTATACAGCGGAGGTCGATCAGCGAGCTAGCAACGGCAAAAAAGCAGGGATAAAAACAAATACACAAGATCGGTAAAAAGCGGGATATCGTTGTCTCGAGAAATTTCACTCACTGCCGGTTATTCCTCCGTTGGAGTGGCTGAGAGCTAAATGGCTCACGAAAACGGGAATTAGTATCGCGAGAAATTCCGTCACCGTGGAACTCTCAGCAACAGCTAATATATAACTAGGAACGGGTATTGTAAAGAGGGATAAGAAACCCTGAGCAGGTGTTTGTAAAGAGATGGAAACCATTGTGGTCGGCACCTCTGAATCGGTTGCCGTCCCGGCAGATCACGAATAAGGATTGGGAAAAAACAAGAGAGTTGGGTTTAGTCGGTAGGCTTACTACAAACTACTGCAGTCAGAATTCGG
Organism: Topomyia yanbarensis; assembly: GCF_030247195.1. Taxonomy (NCBI): domain Eukaryota; kingdom Metazoa; phylum Arthropoda; class Insecta; order Diptera; family Culicidae; genus Topomyia; species Topomyia yanbarensis. Next base: position 388,455,413 of record NC_080672.1, read on the forward strand.
CACTACGAGGCAGCAGACAGTGGTTTTTGTTGAAGATTCTTCTTTGATAACTAATTTGTTGAGCTGAGTTGATAGATACACAAGACTCGTCGTTCGAGGCATCGGGAAAATCTTTAAAGTTTGAGAGTTATTTATCTTGTTATAAGAAACGTGAAAATATTCCCCCAATTCTTGAGAATTTTCTGCGCATGGACCTGAACTATGCTAAAGTTATATTCCAAAAAATTCCGCGTTCAATCGTTTCTAATTTATTAGCGTGTGGGTAACACTGGATCGGTAGCAGCTCGGAACCGTGCATTGCAACTTATCCCATATGATCTAGCTGTTTAGGAGAATCAGACAATCAAGTGGAGTGGTAGTGGCGGCACAGCATGAGCTGGATCGCATTTAACCAATTCAAACGTCAATCCAATATTTTTATTAATTTTGAGCAATGGGCAACACGTATGCATAGTTCGAAAGCTACTGAACAGGACCGGCAACCAGAACACGGTGGCAAAACTTGAACAAGTAAGCCTTATAAGAAGTGAAAGAAGATGCTGAAATTCGCTACCAAATCCTTGCTTAAAAAGCGATTCACGGATGTGGCAAATATTTAGCTCTTTTTCACATCTGGGACCGTCAACGTGCAAATCTACATGGAAGCCTCCAAAAGGGACTTTTGAACTTTTTGGGATTTTACGACGTCTCGACCGGATTTGAAATGTTTACTATGTCATCTTATACAGATACAGAAGCAATTATAATAATTTTGTACTGAACTCTGTCTTTAAAAAAAATGACGCGGACATGAAGGCGAACGTTTGTGAAACCCCAAAAAAAGTTTTAAAACGCCTTATAAGAATGTCCAAATCGACCCTACTTTTGCCCTAAATCTGATAAAACAAGTCAAGGAGTTAATTTGGAATCAAAATCTCATTGTGGCATAGAGTAGAAATAGCAGTTCATACCTCTTCAAGTATAGCAACCTCTTAGCTCAGGGGTACCCAGGGGCTCCGAGTGGTGTTCTGACGGCCCATGTACTCCACCATGGCTGGTGTGTTTCGGAAATCGACCCCATTGCCAAAATACACCAGAACAGAAACGGGAGAACGGTGGAACTAGAAACCGTCCAACATTCGTTTTGTCAAAGTAACGTCCGTCAAAGTCAAAACAGTCGCACAACTGAAGAAGTTATTTTGGATAAATTTGTCTGCATTCGATTCTAGTACGACAGACAATGACATCAAAACACTAACGAGGAATTGTATGGAGCTAACGGTTAACCGGAAGTCGTAAGGTTAATTCCAAACGGCAGAGACCCGACCACATTAACCCTTAAAAAGGCAAGCTAAAAATGTGACTTCGCGAAACATCGCTCCTATGACCCAATGTAATCAAAAGTTTCTTTTTTGTCGTTTTATCAGTGAGAGAATAGAATGCCCGAAAGCGCTAGATAATTTGTATATAAAGTTACAAGTTCGTTGAAACTTTTCAAGCCTCTGAGATCCCTTGCCTTTTTGAGGGTAAAACTTTTCCGGAATAATCTAAACGCATAAGGACGTGGTATGATTCAGGAAAACGTGCCCGTAAAATGTTTTCGATCGGAAGCTTGACAACCAGCCAAAAACCAACCACGAATTATTAGAGTTACTGCAGCTTAGAGCCGACATGGGAACCAGTAAGTCATCGCCAGACCCCGAGACGCACGGTTGCTCCTAGCATCTGATCCGCCCATCCCAGTCTTACCTGTCCTGCTCGAGGTCTGCAGCTGTCTCGGTCTTGTATGTGGGGTCGACGGAGAAATATTCCAAAATCCTAGCGTACTATGAAAATCCTCTTGCAGTGGACTTTTTACCGGATTCCTATCGATTCGTTCGACACACGCAGCTCAACAGTTATAGCTTAACGACATCAATACAAACTAAGTGCACTTCTAATGAGAACTACCTTTGTTTCTTCAGTAATCACCAGCGACTGATAGTATTTCACTTACCACTTCAACCCAAGATAATCGATACCAATCTATCTGTCTTATCAATTCGCTCTCCCGCATAGTTTCTGTGAAAGATAGTTAACTAAAAGACCATGTTAGAATTTTTTTTCGTCATTTCGTATTTACCATCACAATTCAATGGCCACCGTGAAATCGCACAGTACTGTACTGTAGCCCCTAAAACGCTATTTTAATGTGCAAACCGAAAGCGATATTTTTACGGCTCGAAAATGTTTGTTCTGACATAGCTACCAAACATTGCAAATGTCATCTAAAAAAATAATCTATTTTTGGATCTACCGAATCCATTCAATGTTATTTACTACCCAAACTAATCATTCACTTCCAGTACCGATGAAGATTTCGCCAAGCCATTTAGCCAAACATCCATCTACGGGGGAATGCGAAGGTGGCGCCCGTTAGCTGAATGATCTGCTTCAACACAAATATCTACTGCCGGTCGGCCTTCCACCGTGCCAGCGGAACGCGATGCCTGCCTGACCAGATCCACAAAGATTCATTCCCATCCATAAACGGCCGTTAATGGTCTATTAGTCACACAATGGGACTCTGCTCGGCACGGTCAAGGGCACTCCAATATATTTCCCCCACTCCACCACTGCAGTAATGGTGTGGGGATGTCCTGCGAACGGAGCGTGTTTTGACGTAGGACTACGTCTTTGTTTTCGATATGGGGGTGCACTCTGCAAATTCTACAAAAATGGTATGTAACGAAAAGTGGTCCAGTTTTAAACGCATATAATTCAGCCATCTCACGATAAATTTTCAAATTTTTTGCACAAATCGCCCCGAAATACTTCTAAGAATAGATTCCAATAGATAAACCCAAAGATTTTTGATATCATAGCATTAAAAAGATAGCGCTTCCCAAGCCCTGTACGACGGATTGGTGTACCTAGCGCGCAACGCTTCTATGAATGACGTCATCATCGACTATTTAAAGAACGGACTTGGCCAGACACGCTCAGTTCCCTGTTGAACGGCTGGCGAAGCAGATCACTGCGCTGTGTTTTTTACAGCCAGTGTAGCTGAGTTAGAAGTCCGTTACACTGGCTGTGAAGGGATGCTACTCTGTGTCGTCCAACAGGCGACCGCTCTAACTGTTTCCTAAATGCCGCTGTTATGTTGCCAGTAAATTTTTGGTTTATCTAGCACATGTATTTGCTATTTGCGCTTGAAATTAAGTAATGTAGTGGTAGTAATAAGCTTCCCATTTTGGTTTAAACGCAAGGACAGTTTTTAAAACAGGATTTGATTAATTAGTTTAGCTCATCTAAGCAATCAATTCTGTAATTTAAAAGGAATTTTACGGAACTTGGTGAATTTGGCCCCACTTGCAACTGGTATAGTCAACCTGCACAAAGTGTTGCATAACGCAGGGCTGTTTTTTGGAACAAAATCATTCAGCCCTTCGCTATGCAAAATCACGATATTATGACAGATGGGCTAAGCGCGGCCGTTCCTTTCAATCGGGAAAGGCCGCGTGGAATTTTGGTGAAACGCGCTAATAGTGTCGTGGTGGTACTAGTTGTCTCTTTCGCTCTACCCATCATCATCAGCGTTGACTCATTTTGCATTGTACGCTTGGGTTCAATGTTTGTGGCGAATGTGTTGGTAGGTAGGGGAACTGGCGGTAAAATGAACACGTTAAGCAAAGTCATTATTTTCTAACTAATAAGTGAATGAGATATTACAATCACCTTATGTTTCTTGTTAGACATGTTTTGTACATATCTGGTAAAAATACTTCGTCATAAACACATTTTTTCAAACATGATTCTTGATTTCTAAACATGTCCAAAAATGAGACATGTTTATAGCGAGTGGGTAAAATGAACAGCTTCTGGTGACCTGCAAAATGTCCTGTATGTATGCAATGCGCAGCGTTGGAAAGCATTTTCCGATCAATGCTAATATCCCAACAAATCATGAGCTTTGCATACACACAGGGCATTTTGCAGGCAAAAAAAAAAAAATTGTCACGGAAGAATTGAATTTTCATGACGTAATATTAACCATTTTGCAATCCTGTGGCATCGAAACACATCTACAAACTTAGGATTATCCAAGGGTGTTTGAACTTTTAGGATCTGTTTGAGAGCAACTAGAAAGCTTGTTCTATACATGAGATGTGATTATATTGTCTAAAATTTTATTTTTCTTCACCGGTCCGGGTGTTCTTCCCACATACTAAGTACTAAGAAAATAAATATTTTACATTAAGTAGTATAGTCCTACGTCTACAGTTCGTGCAACCCCATAGGGCTACCCTTTCTAGTTTTTTGTTTCGTTTTCAATGCGCAGGGGGAGGGATGTTTTGCGAACCCATGTTTTTGCTAGGGTGGTTTGTTGTTGCTGCGATGGTCCCAGCTAACAATAATTATATACCTACCTACATCAATGTATCAAAAGAAAGCAGTTAGAAGTTAAGTGGGCCTATTTAGGAAATGACTAACAAACTGCTTTCAGCGATAATTTATTAACCCTTTTATACCCATGTTGTATGTAACCAGCTACGTTTTAAAACACCAATAACTTTTGGTTTAGGTAAGATTGACCACAAAAATACAGGATACTAAGAGTTGGGGCTAGTACCTTTCATTCAAGTAATAATAGTTATTAGTATTATCCGTAGATCTGAAATTATTATAATTAGTCTGATTGGATTCATCTAGAGCTGTGCTGCCAGAAACAGATACGTAATTGGTGAAAACTGCTATTTTGATACATCTTCATCATCTAAATATATTAAAACTGATGAAACCTAAAAGTTTCATCTGTCATTAACCAAATTATAAATGAATGTGAATAAAGATAAGTGTTTAGGTATTTTCGGTACTATGCAAAGTTTTTGATGACGAATGTAATTAACCTACCCTTTTAGCATATAAAAAGGCCTGTTCAAAAACATCGACCAACAAGATGGCAACGAATATAACTGCCGTTGGACGCAACTGGTCATTTTAACTATTTAAAATTATCTTCAGTGACCTTTCATTAAACTTGTGTATTAAGAACTAGCATGAATAAAATAACAATTGACTTGAATCTCCCATAAGCGATATTCGGGTTAGTTCCCATTGTCCGATGTATTCCGCCATAATAAGTTTGCGGCTGAAGTTACGCCTGTTAAATATTAATCTATAAAAGAATGAATGCCGACTTAATTCCCAACATCGATTCGAATAGGGCACATAGGGATTTGACCTGTGTTTGTAATCAGCGTTGTTTGAATATATGTGATTTGGATCCAATGTTAGGTTAGAAGGAGCACGCATTTTTTAAATTTTTGTAGGCTTATTTCTTGGTAAAATTTTACCAAGAAATGTCAACAAGTCCACGAAATAAATATGTTGCGGTGACCATAAAATCTTAGAAAGAAGGAATACATTTTGTCATCTGGATTTTCACAATATGAATCGTTAGAAATACATGGGAAAAAGTTTCTACAAATAATAAATTCCACTTCCCCCTATTTCGACATGATTCCTTCAAGAAGCTCGAAGTTAGTGTGCGGTGCAATTCGATGTACCTCAACTTCATCATCATCCATATATAATAGGGAATAATCTTCATAAGGATGCTTCCAGCCTCGGCTAAACTTCGGACGCCCTTATCACTTTTTGGAACTGTTCCACCAACCGCACATTTGGTCTATTTCGAATTTGTTTAAAATCAATCGCAATGATTATTCTCGCAGTAGAGGCACGGTTCACTTCGGCAGTTTTTTGATTTAGGTCCGCGGCCGGAAGAACGATACTGTTCTATTTGTGCAGTGGATAAGCAACAAAGCAGTAGAAATGGATTTGTTTCGACACGTTTCCTTCGCCAGAGAAAGACTCTAGTGTAGATAGACTAAACTTCTCCGTTTTAGCGAATTCCCTTGGTTTGGTAGCAGAATTCAATTTACTTGTCTTATAAAACTAAGGCATAAACGTATAAGAACCATTAGCAGCAAAAATTGCAGAAATTGTGAAGCAGTGGACTGAAAAAACAGCTAATCATCAAATGCCACGATATAAAATAACCTAGCAAATTCTGAACCGAATGTTTTTGCCCTCAAAAGGACACACAATTTTTTCGACCAGAGCTTAAATGTTTATAAAATCCGCACTGAACAATTTTCTATGAATTGTATTTTAGAAAATCATACAAAAATGTAGATATTTTTTCTGTCGATAGGGGGAATTTTGGCAGAAGATACGTTGGTTAAAGTATATTTTCAACATTTTATTTAGGTCTGGGGTTATTTAGTTTTTTTTTGCCAAAAATATTCCAGTACCTGAATTTTACCGGTACTACCTGTACTGAGAGTTTCAGTATGGTAGAACCGATATTCGCCAAAAAGGGTCGGTAGTAAGAACCCTAGTACAAAGTTAGTCGTTTCAGGTATTTCAATCATAAACTCTCGGCAGCTGGCTGCCCAGAGCAATAAACACATGATAACACTACTGAGAGTTGCATAGATCGTATCACTCATGAAGGTGAATCCAGATTTGTGTAACTCTTTACCCCGTCCTACTAATAAAAACCGCTTCCCGTGGCAAACGTCCACGGTCTCCATATCAACGTTGGTTACACTAACATTCCTTCCCCGATGACTGTAAGGACATAGTCGGTGCCTTTTAAAGTATAGAACTCTCAAAACGTGCATCTTCAGGATGGATAGCTACTTCCATTCCCTATTCGTTTATTCTCTGTGCAATTTCGCTTGTTCTGATCAATCACGGAGTAGCAACTACGAATTGTGCGGTCATCATGGTCATGCTCAATGCTCATTCGGTCACTCTTAGATTGAGAATACACCCAGGTTTAACGTACTTCGTAAAAAAAATCCGCGGAAAATCGCGTTAATTCGAAAATCCGCGTAAAAAACCTCAGCAAAAGAGTTGGACTTTTTTCTGAAAAAAATCTAAGTCCTTTTTTTGTGCGTATTTCACAATAAACACGCTTTTTGCATAAAATATTCCAAGTCCTTTTGAATGCAAAAGATTTAGAAGATTTTCGGAAAGATGCTAGAGACGGGTCTGGAAGACTGCTTACACCCCGCACCTCAACAATATGAGTATTTTCGGAATGGTCTTGACGAGTAGGTGCCAGAAATTGATTTTCGGCGTCATTTTGAAATTCTAGATGGCGACTTCCGGTTCATAGAAATTTGCTATAACGCATGCAATATGCGTATTTTCAGAATGATCTTGAGGAGTAGGTGCCAGAAATTGATTCGGGACGCCATTTTGAAATTCAAGATGGCGACTTCCGGTTTAGCGAAATTCGCTATAACTCATGCAATATGGGTATTTTCGGAATGGTCTTGACGAGTAGGTGCCAGAAATTGATTTTGAACGCCATTTTGAAATCCAAGATGGCGACTTCCGGTTTAGTGAAATTCGCTGTAACCCAATCAATACTGGTATTTTGGGAATGGTCTTGAAGAGTAGGCGCCAGAAGTTGATTTTTGACGCCATTTTGAAATCAAAGATGGCGATTTCCGGTTTAATGAAATTCGCTATAGTCCAATCAATATGGGTATTTTCGGAATGGTCTTGAAGAGTAGGTGCCAGAAGTTGATTTTTGACGCCATTTTAAAATCAAAGATGGCGACTTCCGGTTTAGCGAAATTCGCTATAACTCAATCAATATGGGTATTTTCGGAATGGACTTGACGAGTAGGTGCCAGAAATTGATTTTGACGCCATTTTGAAATCAAAGATGACGACTTCCGGTTTAATGAAATCGATATGGGTATTTTCGGAATAGTCTTGACGAGTAGTAGACAAATATCGAATTTCGCTAAACCGGAAGTCGCCATCTTTGATTTCAAAATGGCGTCAAAAATCAATTTCTAGCACCTACTCTTCAAGACCATTCCAGTTATAGCGAAATTCGCTATAACCCACGCAATATGGGTATTTTCGGAATGGACTTGACGAGTAGGTGCCAGAAATTGATTTTTGACGCCATTTTGAAATCAAAGATGGCGACTTCCGGTTTAGCGAAATTCGCTATAACTCAATCAATATGGGTATTTTCGGAATGGTCTTGAAGAGTAGGTGCCAGAAATTGATTTTTGACGCCATTTTGAAATCAAAGATGACGACTTCCGGTTTAATGAAATCGATATGGGTATTTTCGGAATAGTCTTGACGAGTAGTAGACAAATATCGAATTTCGCTAAACCGGAAGTCGCCATCTTTGATTTCAAAATGGTGTCAAAAATCAATTTCTAGCACCTACTCTTCAAGACCATTCCAGTTATAGCGAAATTCGCTATAACCCACGCAATATGGGTATTTTCGGAATGGTCTTGACGAGTAGGTACAAGAAATTAATTTTTGACGCCATTTTGAAATACAAGATGGCGACTTCCGGTTCAGAGAAATTTACTGTAACGCATGTAGTTTCGGAATGGTCTTGACGAGTAGGTGCCAGTAATTGATTTTTGACGCCATTTTGAAATTCAAGATGGCGACTTCCGGTTTTGCGAAACACGCTATAACCCTTGCAATATGGGTATTTTCGGAATGGGGATGACGAGTAGATACCATCTTAAATTTCAAAATAACGTCAAAAATCAATTTCAGGCACCTACTCTCACGACCATTCCTAAAATACCTATATTGTTAAGGTGCGGGCCGCAAGGAGTCTTCCAGACCCGTCTCTACCATCTTTCTGAAAATGTTCGAAGTCTTTTGCATTCAAAATGACTTAGAATATTTTATGAAAAAATTGTGTTATTGTGAAAGCCACACAAAAAACTGCCAAAATTCTTCTAAATTCTTTGGATTTAAAAGGACTTAGAGTTTTGACGTAGGACTTACGTCTTTCTTTACTATACTGGGTGTCATTTCAAAATTTTCAAAACGGATGCGTTACGTACACTTTGAACTCTAATAACTTTTCTCCTACTCAAGGAATTACTAATTTTGTTTCATAAATCGAAAGGAAAACGTTCAACGCTTGCTATTGATACCTTGTTTGCTATGTAAAACTTGTTTAAAAAGTTCAAAAACTACTTTTAATGCGAATCAACATTAATGCTAAAACCTTTAAATATGGGTGTCACAGTTTTTCTTAAAGCCAGACGTGTGTAAGCCACAGAGCAGAACACACGTACGTGTGCTGCTCAACGAGAAGCTGCATTTTGACCACCAACCAAATCATAGCTACTGCCTTATCGCTGCCAACCAGTCGTCGCCCTGCGTGAAATTCATTGCTCTCAGAAGTGGACAGAGTTACTAATTCGCAAGCTGCTCTTCCAGTGCCTGGTCCGTGAGATTGCACAGAATTTCAAAACCTACTCTTCCGGAGCTCAGCCGTAATGGCCCTTTAACAAGCCAGCGAGGCCTGCCTGGTTAGTTTGTTGGAAAATACCAATCTGTGCGCTATCCATGCCAAGCGAATAATCATCATGCCGAGCGGGAAACGGCGAAATAATATTCACAACAAACGGTCCTTATTAGGACCACAAAATCGTTCTCAGAAGAATTACAATTGAAATTTCCATTTCGTGCTTTGGAAAATAACTTCCCTCTTATCGGGTTAGTTATTTTCTATAATAATATCCGAAAAATGTGCAATAAAACCAATAAACTGACCAATTGGACGGAAGCAATAAAATACCTACAACAATTTGAGTCAGAAAAGTGATATTAACGGAAAAATGCTTCGATCGTTGTGTTTGGCAGCTGAAGTTGCCGATTTGTTTTCCAACGTCAATTATTTGCGCTGTGCTGTACGGAACAGATTTTTGCGCGATTTGTTGGGAAATAATTAAAACAATTGTGTAGTAGATTCCGTAGATTTTACCGTAAATTTTGATAGAAATGATTTTGTAAAAGCATTAATTAGCCGTGCTTTGAATGATGGTTTTTGCAAATCTTTCTAGAACATTAGTGAATGTGGAATGATGAAAATATTTTCATTTGTCGCACAAAGGGATGGACTACCATCTGCACTAAGAAGTTTATAAAAGAGATCGCATTCCGATATACAATGCTCATTCGATGTGAGCTGCGAAAGGGGAATGTTCGTGTATGTACGCAGCAGAAGCGAATTCGGGCAAGGTTCGAATCGTTAGCAAGGATTCTCGTCTGGTATCACCAAACATAGTTATCTACAAACCGTTCTTTTTAGGATGAAAACATAATGGAGAAAGAATTGAATTAGAAAGTTCCATTTAATAAGTTTGCGCTTGTCAATTCTTGTGTACATTTACCAGTGATTCATATAAGCAAATGTTTATCAAATTAATCTACAAACCCGAAGGTTTTTGCAAGTCCTAGAAAATCAGTGAATGTGGCAATCTCATTCGACATGAAATTTCCAGTAAACATTCATTCAAAAAGTGCATTGGCTCAAATTATCCATGAATGTCATATGATATGCCCAAGTTTAGTCCTACGTCAACACCGCGGTTACGTCCCGGACATTACCCACTCCTAGTTTTTCAGGAAAAAGTCTAAGTCTTTTGCATTCAAAAGCACCTAGAATATTTCTGCAAAATCCGCGCAAAACAACTTCCAAATGTACGCAGAATCCTTATTAAAAACCTTGTAAAAAACTCGTAAAAACCTGAGTGTACTAACAAAACAACTCCATTCAGTCCTTGATATATGAATAGGTTGATGCGATTACGATTGACAGACACGGCTATGCTTTCCACGCGGGTAAACCATAACAACTGCAAATCATTTTTCCACAGAAAAGTGTGTTCCAATAAATCAATAAAAAAATATGAAGCATGATCCCGAAAATCACTTAAAGTAGCCAGAACTAACGATAATGGCTTGGCATCGGGCTCAGCATTGGCATGTCACATAATATCTCACTCGAGGGAAAAGCACATTGTTGAACGTGGACGGTTCGCCACCAGCTCTGGTTCCGCTCGGGTTGTGCTCTGTTCTGTCCTGTCCTGTCCTGTCCTGTCCTATCCCGTCAAGCCTCGGGTAACCTCGGTCGATAATGTCTACGTGTGCCGCAATTTTATGCCCAGGTGTCGATAGGCAGGTTGATATATGGGATTAGCAGAAAGAAACGAGCAAAGTTCAGTTCCAGCCACTGTATCCGCTCTGGCAGTTGATTCGATCGAATCGAGGGGCATGTAGGATGTAAGTGACCAGAGGAGAGAATTGGCGTGGTTAGCTGCACTGCATATATCGAGCATATCAATCGATTTGGATATTGTTATGGCGTTTTTCTATAGGCAGTTGAATAGTTGCTGTATCAAATTACCCTCATTTAATAAATGAACTATTTTACCGTTATTTGGCTGACGGGATGCCCGGGGAACTTTTTGGAATTCAATCCATATAATTCTTTTCCCAAGCTCGACATAATTATTTAGTGACGTCTTAGAATCATGAAATCATAAGCTCCGTAGATATCAAAACTGATTAGCTTACGGGTTTGCAATCGTTTGAATTTGTTCTGACGAAGAGCTTAATTCAGTTAGCTGCTCTTTTTGTGTTATTTTCACAATTATTCACAGCCTTGGGATATCTTTCTCGGGGGGGGGGGGGGGGGGGGGGGGTTTGTCGGTGTATACTGATCCAAATAAGAATATGAACCATTTGAGTTGGATATGACTGCATTGATGTCAATAGAAAGCTGTAATGCCTCGTGTTTTAATGAAAATCAACAAATGAATGGCTGACATTCCAAAAGAGGCTAACCTACTTCTTTTCCTAAATTGACATTTTTGCATTTTTAAATAGTTCTAACTAATCCGCGTGTACTACCACTTGAGAAATTTGAAAATAATCTTAAATTTGATGCTATTATCAGTCAAAGTAAAATGATATTTCATGTATAGATGTACCCTAATAGTAGATGTGGTAGAAGACAGGTATATAAGGGGGCGGGCATAGCGTAGTTGGTAAATGGATTACTTTGTACGTAGCTCACCTAGGGTCAATTCCCATGCTCGCACATAGGGTAATCAAAATAGAAAAAAGAACAAAAAGACCAAAAAAGACAGTTATATGTGAGTATTATTTCAAAAATTATAACATATGCCTTACAGTTGGATTCGTTAGGCAACTTTCCTCAACGACTAAAATTCGTTCCTTTCTTTCCATAGCCTGAAGCTCTATGATCGGATCAACATTCTGTGCGTAAAAATATCTTACTCAAAACTAATATTACGCCAAATCCTCTTCTAATTTCCACTTCAATTAGTAAGGTTTTCCATGAGTTCATCATCACTGGCATATGTAGGTATTTGAAATCCAGCAAAAATTCCCATCAGTTTTCACCACAATAAGTTCTTTTCATTTTACCTGCCCCCTTCCGAAGCTTCCCAAGCTAATCCATCCTAAGCTTCCAGCAAAATCTCATTTTTCTTTCATCATCTAACCGATGATGGATTCCTAACCTCCCCACAGCATCAGCCAGCTCATTGAGCGCTGGCAGTGACGTGGGCAAGTTTATTTTACCTCCTTCCCGGACCATTCATCCCGGGTTTTTTTCCCCTTTATCTCTTCCAAAAGTACCCCCCTCTCGACCCCCGCGGGAACAAAAGGATTTATGAAGTGTTGTGTTATTGAAGGATATAAAATATACGTACGAACGTTTGAGCTGGCCCACTCGGACCGAAAACTAGCCACATCAGCTCCGGCACTCAACTCAAAACCAAAGAATGAACCAAAAAAAGAGCCCACTTTGGCAATGACGAAAGGATTTTCCCCTACCCTTACCGGTCCGACTGGAATAATGACTGCGCACACTGCTGCGGAAGACGCATTCATGCCGATATGGGTGGGAGAAGGACCCTTAACTTTGTCCGCCATCCTGTCGAACTGCCCTTGTCAGCACCAGCAGCGTGACAGCAGCAGCAGCAGCTCTAGCATGAACCGGTGCGGCGGCGGCGGCGGGCACTACGCTGCTGGCTGATGTGTGCTGAACGTGGTCCTTTTTGGAGCTACCGTCGTCGCAGTTGCTTCTCGCTGTGAATTCACACCCGCAGCAGGGGGTGTAGGCAGAATACAAACCACAGCTCCTCATCGTCAATGATGGCATGAATGGACCGTGTCGGTCGGTGTGAGTGTATGTGTACGTGCGATGGCAGCAAGTGAATGGTTTGTATGCGGGGCGTGATAAGCAAATGGATCTCCTCAAGTGCCCGTAATAGAATGATGGTTTATGAAAAATGGGATCGGACGGGCTTTTGATGCTGCCCTTTTTTTCGGTCAGAGGGAACAAGTAACTAGTCCGAGGGAAGGGCGGCAAACGTTCGGGTGGGAAAAAAGGTTGCTCAAGTGAGGAAATATTGCTCTGCGTGTGATGATTCATAAATTTTGTGGAATTGTGGAAGTTGGGAATCGGGAAGAAAAACGCTGGATGGATGGTTTTGAATGATGGATTGTATTGCGACAGCAATTGGCTACACATTTGACAGTATGGCGGGCAGCGGGAGTGTGTTCGGAAAATAGAATTGTGCTTCAAATATTCGAAGTTTTTTAGAAAATGTATTTTTTTCGTATTACTTTACTAATGTAGTAGGAGCAAAAATAAACCGATTTTAAGGATCAGTGCTTGAAAACACATCTGCGTAATTCAAGGAATTTGATTGCATAAACGTTTTGAAATTCACTAATGATCAATAATAATTCATTTATTTCTAAAACGTTACGTGTGCTTCAACTTCAAAGATAAAGAGCAAAGTTATTGGAAAGCTGCGGTTCTTGCCCCTTGCATTATGCGTTGCGTTCAACTGTGAGTTTGAAGTTTGATCGTATATGAATATACAGATCACCATATAATCCACCTAATAGCAGTCATGGCATAGGTCTCTTATTTAGTTGCAATTCATATTATATCCATGGCTTCATTTTGTACCAAGAACAACTGCCTTTCTGAAATCAAAGCTTCTAGTGAAAGTTTAACTTATTATTCAAGTTTTAAGCTATACTTGTCGAGGTGGAAAACATTCTAATTGCATTATTTTTAATATAAAATTATGGATATTACATATCATTTGAACTGGGAACGGTGTATTTACCAAAGTAGTCGATGCGTTTACGGCGTCGAAAGTAAGGCTAGTTTGACGACTGGGCGGACGATCGAATCGGATGTGGCTGTCTTCAGTGTGACAACGCGAACAATCCCATCCTTGTTCGGATGCACATTGGTAACTCTTCCGAGCGGGTTGGTTGCAGACATTCGTCCTTGATGACCTCAACTTGGTCGGGTGCAATGGTGACAGTCCGGTACATCGCGCAGTGATGGTTCTGGTACAGCTTGTAGGTTGGTTCCTATCAGGAAATGACCTGAGGTTAGAGCTTCCAAGCCTGACGGATCGGATGGTATAGAGTTGAGAGGCCTGGAGCTCAGGCATATTTCGATCTGGGCCAGTATGGTTGTCATGTCCTTGTATTTATTTATTTATTTCCTTATCTTCGGTATACACCGTACAGACGCATTTTAAAACTATATATTTCTTATTAATATCTTATATCTATGCTTGGAAACGTTAAAATCATACACTGAAGGAGCTTCGTTAAATCTGCGACAACATCTTTCCAGTGGATTATTTTATCCATATGAAGTACGGTGTCTAGGGATCCACAGCAGAGTGGGGTTACGGAGAACACGAGGAGGCGCATACAAATTAACGCCCGAGAGAAGATCGAGACTGGCGATATTACCTGACAGCAAGTCGAAAACAAAAACTCTTTGCAGGAAGATACGGCGAGTCGCCAGAGTCTGCAGACCGAGTAGCATACATCTATCGGCATAAGGAGGCAACACAACTGGATCATTCCATGGAAGTTTCCTGAGGGCGAATCGCACAAAACATCTTTGTATACACTCTAGTCGGTCAATTTGAACGGCATGGTATGGTGCCCACACTTGCACAGCATACTCCAGAACACTTCTGATCAGGGCACAGTAGAGTGCTTTTAGTGCGTAGAAATCATCGAAGTCCGCCGTGTTCCGCTTTAAGAAGCCCAGCATTCCGAAAGCCTTAGCAGTTGTCGCGGTGATATGGTCGGAAAAGCTCAACTTCCTATCGAAGAGCACTCCCAAGTCACGGATCGAGTCGACGCTTTCAATTGTTCTTCCTTTTAGGCTGTATTCATAACGTCCTGGAGTAAGCAAGCGTCCGAAACTGATTACTTTGCATTTATTAACGTTGACTTCCATTCCGTTAAGCGTGCACCATTCTTGAATAGTACAGATATCTTCTTGAAGCACTACGGCGTCAAGTGCAGAAGCGATAGTTCGGAAGATTTTGAGATCGTCCGCGTACAGCAATTTCCCAGACTTGATCCGACTACAGATATCGTTAATAAACAGAATAAAAATAAGCGGGCCCAGATGACTGCCTTGCGGGACACCTGTGGGTGTTCTGAATGTGCTTGAACGCGTGTTTTTTATACTCACGAATGCCGAGCGATCGGAAAGATACGACTGCAACCAGTTAGTCAACCAGGTGGGAAATCCCAAACGCTTTAATTTCAAGATTGCGATGTTGTGCGGTACTTTGTCGAAAGCTTTTGAGAAATCGACGTAAATTGCGTCCACCTGATGACGCTTCTCGACGGCGGGAAACAACTTAGAAGTGTAAGCTATCAGGTTAGAAGTTGTTGATCGTTTTGTGACAAACCCGTGTTGATACTCCGAGATAATGTGGGATGCAGCTGCATACGTGACGTTGTAGACCAGCTTTTCGAGAACTTTGGAGAGACAGTTTAATAATGAGATACCTCTGTAATTTTCGACGTTGTGAATATTTCCAGCCTTGTGAAGGGGAACGATAGCAGCTTCTTTCCAAGCGATAGGAAAAATGCCTCAGCGTCAGCGAGAGAGCGTTTGAAAATGATACACACCGGAAGAGACAGCACGTGGGCGCAGCTTTTTATAAATTTGAGCGAGAGATGATCGGGGCCAGGCCCTTTCGACGAATCAACAGCAGTCAGAGCCTTCAAGACGTCAGCTCGGCTTACAATGTGACGGGGGAGATTTATGTTGTACGATGGTAATGATTCCAAATACTCTTCCGAAGGGACGGTATAGTAGCTTCTAAACACTCCGCGAAAGAAATCAGCAAACAAATTTACGGTATCAGCTGGAGATTGCGCGCTTGCGTTTCCAAGGAAAACGTCAGTGGGAGTATTACCAGGTCGTTTTCTGCTGCTAACGAATTTCCAAAATGTTGCGGGGTGATCGCGAAGGCTATTTTGCACATGATTCAAATACTCACGAAAAGCGGAATTCCGGGCCGTTTCGTATTGCAGTTATATCCGTCGAAGAGTAACTTTGTTTTCGTCTGACTTATGGCGGAAATAACGCTTGCGTTGTTTTCGCAGTGCATTACGCAAACGGCGAATCTCAGCGTTCCACCATGGAAATTTGAAATCCACCCTCCTGTTGACTCGTTTCAGTGGAACCTTTAGGCGGAGTATGTCATATACTTTGCCATAAAACAGCGCGACTGCTTCGTCAAGCTCATTACAACACATTAAGTCGGTCCAGTCGACAGTGGCAATCAGTGCGGAGATTTCGTCAAAGTTGCAACGGTTAAAGTCAAAATCAAGCTCATCAATCGAATGAAATGAATCATCTCCAGTGTTGGTACGTACATCTAGCCGCAGGACAATCGGTTTGTGGTGAGGATCGACTTTGAGAATAGCAGTCGGAGGTTCAAGCAGCTCTACGATATCCGTGTTGTTTACGAATGCAAGATCGAGGATCCTCCCGTTCACATTCGTCAATGAGCAGATCTGGTACAGACCGCCTGCAACCATAGACTCCGTTACAGCTATTTCTTGTTCCGAAGAGGCATTAATAGGTAGGTAACATTTTAGATCATTATCGAGCGACCACTGACGGCGTGGAAGACGAGAACAGTGTCCGTGCTGCCAGCATTGTCTAGAATTGTTTGAACGGCATTAGCGTGCGCGTGATACAAATCCGGATCACTATTTGGCCTGAGATAAACACAGCTAATATATACAGATTAATTCGGGAGGGCGATACGCACGGCGATTTGCTCCAGGCGTTCAATTCCAGATAAGCTTAGTTGCGAGCCTACGAGGTTGTTCTTTACCGCTATTTGGACGCCACCGCCTCGACGCAGATGACTGTTGAGTTGCGGTCGCAGCGATATATTACGTAGTTGGACGAGAGCTCAGCGTTTAATATGTCTTCGCGCAGCAAGGTTTCCGTAAGGACAATGACGTCGTAGTCACTAGAAGAAAGCGCTAGATGGAATTCTTGTGTTTTCGTTCTCATTCCTCGCACGTTCTGGTAGTAAACGGAAAGAAACTGCTCGGAATGTGCGGTAACCTCGGGAATAGGCAATACAGGATGTGAAACAGGCGATGTAACTAGTTGGGAGGAGGGCGAAGAGCAGTGGAAGTAGTCATTGTTGCTGAGTCGGGCGCATTCGGTTTCCAAAAAACCTTTCTGGAATATGACTTCTCTTCAAACTCACGATAAGCAATGCCAACTGGCCATGTAGACGTCGTCATAGCCTTTTCTTTGAGATCCGTGGGCATGCCAACTTTGTAGGAGACAAAATTCAGCGTTCTAGGATCTCTGCCACGAGGGACCAACTTGACGACAGTGATGTTCGAATTTCCGAGTTTATCCGCAGCTAGCTTGGTGACGCTTTCATCAGGGACATCGGGCGAAATTCCTGACAGGTACAACCAAAACTTTTTATCTTCACGATTCACAGCGATGGATGGTGTAAATGAACCGGCGGCATCAGTACCACGTAGCAGCTTAGAAGGATTGAAGCCTGTATCGTCGTTGTTCTTTTAGCAGAATTAAAGGAAAATTGTCGCGTTCCAGGAATCGGCGTTTTTGGTACAGCGTCTATCAACGTTTTGAAGTTGGTCCGAATTTCTACCTTTAATTCCTCCAGTATGTCGTTGCGAATTGAATTTTTAAGCTCCTCGATCACCATTTGGTTTGCGGACTCAACGGACACGAATGCGTTACGAAAACGTGCTTTGTCTATGATATTTTTGCAGGTGTTACACATCCAAAATAAGTTAGACTTGTTAATAACAGCGGCAAATAATTCGTCGTTTAGTCCGCAACATTTTGCGCAAAATGACGAAGAGTAAAAACCGCCACATTTTACAGCATTACGACCATCGGAAAATTTATCAGTACAACTCTCACAAAATCCAGGCATTTTACGATATGCGGTAGTGTAAGGGTTACTAGTTGAAATGCTCAGTAACAGATGGCGCCACTTACACTCTACAAGATGATGACAGGTATGTTTTTGGGTACGAAATTCACTTAGGTACAAGATCGAAGGAGGGCAAGAAAGTACTAACCAAAACAATTACGAATTACTTCTCACCTTTCTCGTTCTGGCACCTGGAGTTCAGGAAGGCGGACGACAACTGATGGATGTATATGTTCTTTCGGTTGGCAGAAATAAAACACAGCAGCGGCGATGATGTTTATTTCTGCTGGATGATGAGTTAGCAAATTTATGGGCGGTATTTGGTCGTGTGTTATGTTGATATTTTGTTCAGGATGGTGACACTTTTGTAAACTGCGAGTGGAAGTGATGGTGGTGGAGTGGCGAGATGGCGGAGTGGCGCGGTGGCGGTGTAGCGGTGGTATGGCGGTTATGGCAAATCAGCAAATTGCTTCAGCTTGTCCAGAATACCTTGATATTACGGTCCTACCTTGCGTGTGAGCAAAACACCGTCATTCGGCAAGTGAAAACGGAGGCTGGATAACAAGTTTGAACGGTTTTGTAGGATATCGAGGCAATAATTACAATGATATAAACAAAAATTGAGGAGCGCGGAAAACAAACTAAACTTTCAGAAACAGTGTTGGCAGTCTGGTAGCTGACATTCACGCTGCCGATCTCATGCAGCAGATGGTGCTTGGCTGGCGTGACGGTTGCTTCCCACAGCCTGCCCAAGTTCGGAGCGCGAGGTAGAGTAAATCGCCAAGTGATTTCATTTTCGGTACACCAGTCGAGGATCTGCTTTCGTCCACCCTGATAGGACTTCAACATCTGGTGGATTCTGCTGAGCTTATTACACGCTCCCTTGAATGCGGTACTGTTGTCTCTGTGAACTTCCCTCATTCTTCCTCTGCGGGCGACGAAACAGCGGAGGGCAGCCAGGATGACGTGGATAGATCAGATGTGGATGGTTGCGTCTCGGCGATTTTATGTAGATTGGTCCACAATCGTCCACACCGATTGCAACCGAGAACGGTTTGGTTGGTGATGCTCGCAAGGATGGCAAGTCCGCTATGGTTTGCTGGATCTGTCGAACGCTTGCAAGGGAGACACTTGTGACACGGGTGGTACGGGCTGCGAATGAGGTCGCGTTCTCCAATCACCCAGTACTTCTGGCGCATTGTGGTTAGCTACAGTTGTAGTCCTGCGTGTAGTAGGTTGTTGTGGTAGTGCTCGGAAAACAATACGGACAGTGGATGCTTCGCAAACAAGGTGCTATACTTCTTCTAAAACTACGGCGTGCTTGCGTCTCCCACTGATTAAAATGATTCCGTCTTTGTGCAGCGTCAGTTTCAGCCACTGGTTATAATGGAAAATTCCCTGGAGAACATATCCGGTTGGGCTATGTCACACAACGCCATATCAGCCGCGCGTAGATCGGAAATCGAGAGAGACTCAAACGGCTCTAGTTTGGACTCCTGGATGGCAGCTCGTAAAGAGCGGAAATATCACAACCAGTATACGCTGAAACGACGGAGCTTGGAGCCTCGTAAAATTGGAGTAGCGACTGAACAGTCGAGTGGAGTACGATGGTTCGGCTGTGGTGGTGTGGTGTAGTGAAATTGATAGTCATTGCAGTCCTATCTACCAAAACTCGAAGTTCACGATATCGGTAAGATTGATACCTTGGCATATAAGGTCTGCTGAGTTGGATTCTCCGAGAACTTGCTGCCAAGTGCAAGATCCAGTAGTGGATTGGCTTGTGGAAACTCGGTCTGCCACAAACGTTTTCCGGCGCGACTGGCACGATTACAGCCAGTAGAGCACTATCGTGGAATTAACCCAGAGGAACATTTCGCACAATGTCCTAAGGGATTTCATCACCTTCTCATATTAGCTTGCCGATAATACGGCGGCACACAACTCTCGGCGCGTAATCGATTGGAAAGTGGCTTGGATTTTGACGCTGGCAGCTGAACATGAATCCCTGCAGCAGATTCAATCCGGACGTAGCAGTATGTCCTATATACCTTTTCTGAGGCATCGGAGAAAAAGTGGACTTGTATGGTTTCGATCTTGACTTGCGATACGAATCTGGGAATGCGCAGGGGCGGCGAAACACTTTACGCGCGAGTGGGTAGAAAGCATTGGGTGAGGGGTTCATTAGTAAGGATTTTTACCCTTTTCTCAATGCACACGCTTACATTACATTCACATTAAATCACGTACGTTTATGCAATTGGAATTGTGGTACATCGTTGTTTTCAAATGTGTGTAGTGCGAGATACATGCGTTGCACATCTAAATTTTTTGAAATGGTTCAAAATTTCGAGTGGGTAATTACCCACTCGGCTATTTTCGAGTAGGTAGTACTACCCATACTACCCACGCTTTCCGTCGGCCCTGGAAATGCGGATTGTGGGGATTGCATCTAGCGTACTATGGAATTCCTTCCATTAACCTTGGAGATCCGGAGGTAGCGTTGGAATCTCCTACGTCGGTCTTCAATATCCACAGGCACTACAAGAAAAAACTGACCCCTATCAGCCCACCCTTAGGTCGATTGCTAGTCCCACCAGGAGTACTTGCAACAAATTTGAAGCAAATCGGACAAGTCTAGCTACCGGACCAACGTATGTGAAGTTTGTATGAGATTTTTCGAAATATATTTAAATAATAATAA
This sequence comes from Topomyia yanbarensis, assembly GCF_030247195.1. Taxonomy (NCBI): domain Eukaryota; kingdom Metazoa; phylum Arthropoda; class Insecta; order Diptera; family Culicidae; genus Topomyia; species Topomyia yanbarensis. Next base: position 388,476,260 of record NC_080672.1, read on the forward strand.
GAAAGATAATTTAAGTGTCTACAACTTTATCAAAGATGCAGGTCAATCCGGCTTTGTGAATAGAAATTATTAAACTTTTAACGAATTGATGTCTGAGTCAGTTTTGCATGGGGCCTAGCAGAGAATGGTTGTGTATCAGTACTCGATTCCCACGAATTACACATTTTTGTGAAATAATGGTTAGATTTAGCTCAATAGTATGTTCAGAAGAATTGTAGTACATAATATGAGTAATGAGGTTAGAAAACTTTAGTTCCACCTGTGGCCGCATAAAGAGCGCCAAAAATTCAATACTTTTCTCGGCAGTCTAATGAACAGCTTCGCTATAGTGATTGTCGGGCCAACTAGTCCTAGTGGGTCGTACCGGACTTCCCTAGAAATGTTCGTCCTGGAGATCATGCAGTGGCAATGTAGCGAGATATTTCCTCGCGAAACCTTCGCCAAGACTTCGGAGAAATTGAATGATCACTTCTTTAGCGGAAGGCCAGCTGATGCAAGCATGGCGGAGACTCCTTGGCAATGGCGGATAATTCGATATCGACAGCACCCGATAAAAAATCATTGACGTCTACGGTGGCGGAGTACTAGTCGCTTTCGTCCTGTGCAATTTGTAGGAGGGTGCGGGTTACCAGGAATTGGGCAGATGCATCACCGCTCGTAATGATTTGGAACTCGTACGTTACGAGCGAATCGTCGCCGTTGGGACGCCTAGAATGCGTCGAAGCGGTCGACCATGGAGATGCAGCAGGATCTATTGGTCGAAAACAACTCGGACCTTCGTGGTTCCGCTGGATTCCTTGAACACAGGTTCGTAGAGCAGTGTATCCATGAACTTGCAGTATGCGTCCTTGCTAGGTGGATCACGTTTTAGTTGCTTCTTAAGGTTCTGGAAATGACTATTCGCCGAGATTGACTGGCGGATCACTGGTGAGTGCCAAATGAACGAGATAATGACCGGATGAATCGTGAGTGGTGGTAGTAGCGTAAAGATCTTCACACTGTTTTTCTTCAATGGCATACACAGAACACGGCTCAACAGCTTCTAGCTCCCAGATCGAGAGTGATCACATGGCAGACGTGGGGAACGGTGGGATGATCGACGGATATCTTCCCGGAAACAGTTAATCTAAACACCGTGGGATGTGGAATCTGGCGTCTGCCAACAACAACTTGGGAAGATTCCACGCGGAAATGTCGATCGGAAAGGTCGGAAGGTTGACTGTCGGTCTTTCGGGGATCATGAGCTCAAGCTTGGTGGAGCACGCTGTGGGCTTCGACTAGGATTCAATTGGCACTTTATCTGCATGGTGGATTCACCTATACCAGCAACTGCGATATCCACCTTTATGCGACGAAGGTTCAGGGAATTTTCAAGCTTCTTGGCGATGAAGTTGCACATGGATCTGGAATCTTGGAGTGCGCTTACGGGGATCTTCTTACCATTCTGATCTACGACGAGCAAGGAAACAGCTTCCAGTAAAACTGTACTGTGCTCAGCCTGAACCGACAGGCTAACTTGCCTGTGCGGTTTCACCGAAGGGGAAGGTCAACGATGGCGGACGGGAATCGGTTGATTTTCCGCGATAACTGGAGTCGATAGCGACTTCGACAGTGACTGACTCGTGTAGCAGGGAGTGATGTTTTTCGTGGCAATAACGGCAAGTGAACTTGGAGGTACAGTTCCTGGTTTAGTGTCCCGTACGACAGCAATTCCGGCGCTGATAGATGGACCTCTCGTGAACATTGAAAGAGGAAATGTTTCTCTGGATAAGCAAGGCACGAGGGAGCACTGTACTTCCGTTCAACGGTAGCCACTTGAACGGTTTCGGAATTGGAGTCGGACAGGCCACCTTGGCTGTAACCGATTATCGGGACCGGTATTGCAGGTTCGTTTCTGCAGACGTCAGCTTTCGACCACCATGGTAAAGGAACTCGATCAGCATATCGTAGGTAACGCCGTCGTCATTGCTGGTTTTCTCCTTCCAAGCACGTAGCGTAGTTGGACCCAGCTTGTAGGAAAGGAGGTTGACCAACGGGGTGTCCTAATAATGCATTGGCTCGCCTCGCTTTGCCAAAGTCCACACATGCCAGTGGCTATCATCAACTAATCCATAGATTTCTTGGGGATTCTCTCGCTTGACCGGTGGGAGGTCGTACAGAGTTTCACTTCAGGAACCGCTTGTTGTCGTACCGCTTTAGTAATGCTTTGGGCTGCACCCTCCGGAGACTACAACAGGTACTGCAGTTTTGTAACCGTCGGAATATCTGCGTTGCTGTGGATCATTGACTTATACGTGTCATGGAATGCTAGCTAACACGAGAAATCATCGTTCAACTTGGGAAAATCAATCTTGAGTAAGCGTAGATGGAACAAGAACGAAACATGAGCAGGTGCCGCCTTTGTGCTGTTCAGCATAGTTGGGTTGGCATCAGCAGCACGATTGGACAGGATAAATCCGTTGACCGTACAATAACGCGTCTCGAAATACAGTCTCTCTTTTAAGTGGGTATCCAACATCTCCGGCTTATCGTACAGCTCGATCTGCCGTTGTACCCCCAGGACTCCTTGTAGATCCGGTCCAGTGAATCGAGGCAAATTGGAATTTGGCAGGCAGCGTGGGTACCGTTCCTACACGACACGGAATCGAAAATGGCACAATTCGAACGAAAAAATCCTTCCCGTTGCGTTGTGCTATTTTATCGCGGAGCGACCTAGAATGGCACGTAAATCTAACGAATTCATCCTTCCAGCGTATGCGAATTTAGCACTCATCACCACCTTACCAAAAACATGCATTTCTGTTCCGAGTTGGCGCAAATCAGCTGCAATTACAAAAGTTCGCAAAAAACTACAGCGATAGCGTCCAAAATGGTCTTAATGATAGGCATCTTCAGGGGGCTGGGACGGGCAGTGTCTTTGCCGTACCGTCGCGTCAGCAGTAATTGTATTGTCTCACCCCGTTCGACCATCAATTTCAATCAACCCACACTAGCACAACATTTTCATATCATCCCGACAAGATAGATCCCAGTCGAAATCCAACTCGCGAAAGAACCAACTCCAACGGGGGCGGCGAATGAATTCACACGACTGCCACGTCTGGAGGCGCCATATAAGCATCTGTGTCCACACAATTATTGGCAGTCGAGCCAGACGGGACCAGCAGCAACGACAGCACGCCGAGCCGCCGCCGCCGTCTGCATATGAGTGTGAATCTGTTTCCGGTGATTGATTGTATTGACATAAATTATGTTAAATCGCGTACGTGCACCCCGCGGAAGGAAACATCCCACGAACCCCAATCAGGTACCGACCGACTGACAAAGGAAAACAGCAGCAACAATAACAACAAACAGCATGATAAACTGCCACCGTCACAGCAAATGGCGGGTTGTTTCTCTGATTTGGCATAACCATTCCACGCTGGCGCTTATGGGTGGTGGTGGGTATATTGAGATATGCATATGGCGTGGTTATCAATCGACTGAAAGATGGAACATGGACCGCAAACATGCCGAACGAATGGAACGACGCGCGAACGTCGGATGTCGACGGGGGAACGAGATTTATCGACAAACGATTCCTTGTCGCTTTCAGTCGCTTTTTCCTATTCACCTTGGCGGGGTTGAATATTTTCCGGGAGAGGGCGAAATACCACCGATCGTAAATCATTGGAATCGTTCCGAGGAAAGCTAAACGAATCGAAGAAAAACACGTGAAAATTACATATTAAAGTGTGCTTTTCATTTCGATGGGGGGAAAAACTCGTCCCAACAACGATGCTAAAAAGCAATCAATTTCTCCGTTCATCTCCAACCGCAGCAGACGTGATTCCGTCATCTACAGAATTCGAAGAACGGGTAAAATAGACAAATCAAACGAAATTTCAAAGTTCAACGAAATTTGAACGACGACGCGCGATGATTTCCTTCCACTGCTGATGGAGATGGACGAGATGGAGCGAGATAATTTCACGCTAAATTTACATTTCAAATTTTCACCCGTTCTATTCGTGCCGCGATTGTTGGCCAGTACCGTTGGATAAATTGGAATAGGACGCCTGTGTTGACAACGGCACCGCCATTATCGTCATCATCATCATCATCACCGTCGTCATCATCGTGAAAATCATTTATGCCACACCGGATATGAATTGTACGATGTCAGATTGGAATCGTTTGAAAAATGTGCTATTTGGTTGGAAAGGCGTCCCGAAATATGAATACACAATTTTACATGGACCTGGGTGACGGTACAGCCGACTTTAAAAAATGTTTCAATGTTTTCGTTTGAATCAACTTTGGAACTGACGTGACTTTTGATGTTTTTGGTTTGGAGATTCTTGGGAAATTTTCGTTTTTATGTAATTACATGGGATTTTAGTAGCTAAATAGATGATTTGAAGAGTCGCTGGTCTAAAACTGTTAGTTGACATTTCAGAAAATTTTCAGGTCGTTGTTATTTGCGTGAGCGCCAGTCTTTTTTACAGAATAATCTGAAATATCTATAAAAAAAACCTAGTAAACTGGATTGTAAAAAATGAAAACAAAAATTGTTTATCGATATAAAATAGGGTGTGGAGCCTATTTTCGCCCTACCTCTCATTTGAAGCCGTCAGGGATCACCCATAAATTACCTAACGCTTTTAGGGGGAGGGGTACGACAAATTGTGATATGTTGTGACATATGAGGAAGGGGGAGTAAGCTAGACAGTTACGTAACCTGTTTTTACTGAGAAAAAAAATTTTTTTGAAGAATTTTTACGTAATAGGGGAGGGGGGAATAGAGAAATTTATGACAATTTATTACATGAGGGGAGGGGAGAGTCAATTTTGGGCAATTTTAGCGTTACGTAATTTATGAATGGTCCCTTAGTTAGAGCAGCTGCTGCCATCTTTGTTCAACGTATTGGTTCAAATGGTAGTGCGATAATTGGAGCATTCGATTCGAGTTTTCGTTGCGCTCAAACAGAAGTATTTCATCATTCTCACGACATTTTTGTCTTTACATTGGTTTGGGGAACAAAACAAGGATACTGATGTCAATTGATTTTTGCGCATTTCATCGATTGTAGACTGCTTAATTAAAAAAATTCTGATCAGAAACATATAACAGAAATATTTCAAAACTGTATCTCGCATTGTTACTTGTTATAAATTTTTGTTATTTTAACTTTTAACGAGACCTAATTTATAACACAATATGATACAAAAATTGTGTTCTATTATTATCTTGTTATTTAATTCTGACTGGGTGTGTATTACTAGAAATTTGTAGCATTTTCGCAATATACACGCTTGTATTACAAGCATATAAAAGTTTACTCGAATGAACTCGTATTAACCGTGTTAGATCTCGATAGAGAAAATTCAATTTTTGTTTTGCTCTGGTTCGTACTATTGTTCTCGATGTGATTTCTACTCGTAGTGACCAAGGTGCAGACATCGTGTGTAAGTGCAAATAAAAATTCCCGGATAATAGCTGGAAACACTCTTTGTTGTACGACTGACGGCTTAGCGAAAAAGTTGATTGATTACCGAAACTACCAACATTCCGCCAAGTTCCAATTTATCCCTACTATTAAATTTCGTTGCATTAATTTCGGGGTCCCTCCAATAAAAACTTCTTGTCGCGGGTAGCAGAGTTCGTATGACAGTCTTGGCTAATGGGAAGAAATTTCCGTTGATCGACAACCTCTCATGCCTAATGTAGGTCGATTTGAAATACTCGTCCGTAGCGGATATCGCTATATGCTGGCGAATGACCCTATGCGGTTAAAGCCCAATAAATAAATAATAATAATAATAATATCGCTATGATCCGACCAGACGAACGTGGGTTATATGTGAGCGAATTTGAACAGGTTAATATGATTGCGCGCTGCGAGCTTTTTACGAAAAAATATCTTGTCTACGTACCCGTCCGGGAAGCAGAGATTGATGGTGTGAGGGGGTGAGCGTAGCTTAGCTGGTAAGTCGATTGCCTTGTACGCAGCGCACCTGGGTTCGAGTCATAGGGTTAGAAATTTTCCATAAGATATTTTTCTAACCCGAAGAGGGGAATGACCTTAAGGCTAAAACCTCTATAATGGAAATAAAAAAAAGATTGATGGTGTAGTCTTCGACATGGGCCTCAACTGCGAAGATCTGCTGAAGGTGGCTCCTCGAAGAACCCCTTGCTTCAGTTAGTGAAAATTCTGGTTTTCAAACAGTTGCGTTCAGCAAAAAATGTGCAGTATAAGAGAACAACTTATTTTCCATCCACTTCATTTCAAGTCTATCGCCGGATCAGCACTTCTAAACTTGTTTTTTTTTTTTGTAAAGTTCGGTTCGTCTACCTGTTCGCTTTTTTGCGCTGCTGGGCATAAGTACCGCCGTTGCGAATAATACTGCTACCTATTGTAGAAATAAGACATGGTGCGGAAATTCGGAAAGAATCACAAACACGATTCTTGCCCTGGGGATGCTAAAAAGTCTTCCTATTGTGAGGAGTTTGCGACGTATCCCGCGTATAAATTATGCGAGGAAATATGAAGCATTCTTTTAAGGAACGCTCTATGAAGAACTACTAAAGAGGGTTACTCCACGTATAATTTATACCCTCTCTTGTTCACCAAATAGTGAGGGTCTGAAAATTCCATTGAGGGAACATGCAATTATGCGGAAAGAAATTTTCGAAAGAGGAACTTATTTCCTCTCCTAAGCTTCCTCGTAGAGGCATGAGGGTGTTCCTTGATGTGCCTCCAAATATAGCTCCGGGAAGTTCTGTTTCCAAACCGAAGTAAGTGGCTCCTGGTCTCGGAAATCTTCGGAACTACCAGGAATTTCCACATGGGACATCAACAACCCCAAGCGTACCTATATTTCAACCAGATATTCAATCTATTACTGGACAGATGAAATTTTTCGATATCGTGGACTGGATAATGAAAGCATTCAACAGTGAGAACACTTTTGAAGCAGTTTTCTACTAAACGACGCTCCTTGAGCGATTGCATGCTTCGATTGCTAATTCATCAAGAAAAGTCACGGTTCTGATCACTGTTTGCAGAATTATCATCGATTCTTTGAAGAATTTAATAAAAAAAATCAGTGTTAGGCATTTGCATTTCCGTTGTGTAAATTCTGATAAACTTCCGATGTAGATATTAACTTCCACAATTTTTACATTATTCGCCAGGACCGAGTAGCCACTATGGACGAGCGTTTTTGGGGATCAGGATGTACTATTCTTTCAATCGAATTAACCTTTGCACGGTACCAGGTATTGGAGTAATCGCATGTTAGTCTGAACCAGAGGCAAAGATTTATTTGCATTGCTGGTGACGATTCTCGAGACATTAAACATGTTGTCTTGTCGTGTGCCTAGTATTTTGCTACCATATCTCTGCTAAACGATTCGTTGACCATTGTATGCTATTATTTTTGATTTTCTACTTTTTATTTTCTGAGATATGGGTGATTTTGTCAAAATACGACATATTTTAAGCAAATAACTTTCAAACAAAGCAATTTAAACGTTCTAAATGCATATAAATAGAAAGCTTACAGGAATTGCAAATGGCAGAGATATTAACCATTTTATATTTTTATTCCTTACTTGCCTATTTTCCGTAGCGAAAAATGAGACCGTTACAAAAAGAGTATTGCTTTATTGATGTTTTAGAAGCGAAACGAAACCGACTTTGAATGTCGAAGTATGAGAAGACATCTACGGAATTCGATTCCGAAAACATTTTATGAATAATTTATTAAATATTTAAAAAAAATAATATGCAAGTTCACTTGCAGTAAAAATTTGTCCATAGTTGATGGGTTTACTCGTTGGATTAAGCATTGCGTTTAGTCGTAAGGAGGATGTTGGGTGGTATATGATTCCACAGATCACCAAGTAATCCACTTAGTAGTCAGAAAATAGATTTCTAGTATAATTCTTATTCAATTTATACTCGTAGCATCAACGAGAGCGACTGTATTTTGAATCACCAAATCTTTTACATGATTTATGTAATACTGGCCAGTTGCATTATTGATTAAAATGACTTAAGGAATCAAAATATCTCCCAACATACACAAAAAAATTTGACCTCTCTCTAGCTTCGTGTTCGTGGCAACTGTCACGATTCACATCTATTCTGCTATTTCTCTGTCTATTTTTGATTTGTTTTATAAAATCTTCAACTAATCTGAAATCTTTGCCTATTTCCGAGCTCATTTGATGCAATTGTGGAGGTTTGGAAGACAAAACCACTTTTGCTTGCTGTTTCCCTATAAACAGGTTTTACTTTTTAGTGTAGAGCCATGCGCGGAAACAATCTTTATATTACATTCTACTTGAAAAAGAAAATATTTGTAGAACTGACAAAATTTAAGAAAATTTGTAGTATCAGAAATCTATAACTAATTTATGTTCAAACTCTGCTTTCCCCTGAAGATAAAGGGATTGACCTTCGAATCGAAACGTTGCACTATGGAGAATCATGTAACCAAAAATCCAAAACTACATCTATTCTAATTTAATTCAATTCTATACTGAGAATGTATATATACTTTAGTTAAGGGGTTACATATATTTTTCTGCGAAAAATTTCAAGAGCGTTTGACTTTACGGAAAGACATAAAGCAATGATTACATTACATTAAACTTATAGTATTTTGGTAGTTCCTTTTTCAGTGAAATAAACAAGCATAAATTAATAAAAATACATAGTTAATTGGGGGATTTATGGCATTTTCCCTGAAACCCTTTTTTATTTAAGAGGTTTGTGGTAATCACGATTGAAGACCAATAGTTCAACTAAAATTCCAAAACCTTAAAAATTCCATTATTTTTTCGTGCATTCGGGGACGTTTTTCCTAAAAAGTCGCTGTTTTAAGTCCTAAAAATTGCATTAAAAAATTCTCATCTTCAAAACAAAAAATGATGAATAAAAAAGAAATCGTTAAAGAACCAGAAAAATTAATTACGATCAATTAACAAAAAATTGAGGCAAATCGGTTGTGTGGTTTTTTAGCAATCGTGATCACGGAAAACCATTTTTGAAAAAAAGACATTTCGAGATAATTGAGTTTAAAATTTCAAGTTACTACTGCTCTTGGTAGACGAAGTGAACTTGGAAACGCTGTAACTATCGATCTGTTTCTCGGATATGCATAAATTTTTGTGAAAATTTTCTCAATGAGTTGTATTTTCAGATAACGCAAAAAAATCGATTTTTTTTAAATATAAGGGTATGTAACCCCTTAAGGAAATCCTTAGGTATCTAAAACAAGGTAATATGGATGTTTGAAGGTAAACATGTTGAAATGATACATTCCACGTGCGTTTTTTAACTTTTCGTATCTCTATTAAGTTTTGAATGAAACATATGTTCAATTATGCCATTTGAAAACTAAAAACACCTATTGTAGCGTTTACGTATTATTGTTAACATTAAGTCAATGATGCGCCAAACAGAATCATCAGTATTAGAAATTAAGAACATTTCGGCAACACTGTACGGCAAGTCACCATTCCCTCGTCGTACGCATCAGTAGTGGCATCTTGAATAACTTCCACCGGATGTCGTCAGCAGCAGAAGCAAAATCACGGCACAAAAGCAGTCAGTTGAATTCGATCGTCCATCGCGGTAGCAAGCACTTTGCTCGTGGCGAAATAGTGCACCAAGTTCCCAACGATTTGGCACCATAAAGTCGGTTTTTCGAGCCGGACAGATTTGTCCATCGGCACAATCGATTGGGAAACCTGCAGACCTCGTTGAAAACGAGCTAGCGAGTGCAAAAGAAAGGTGAAAACGTGCCGCGTCGCGAGTACAAAGCATCGCGAAGGGAATTGTGCTCTGCTACTGAGAGAAGCTTCGAGAAAAAGATCCGGCTAACAAGTGTAAACCAGAAGAGGAACGAGGCTACAAAGCATGGAAGAGCCACGGAAGATTCGACAGTCAACGAGCATCACGCACCAGGAAGTTGGCTTGGTGCTTGAAGAAGATCGACGGGAATGTTGCCGACACGGAAGTAAATCCGCGGGCCCGTGAATAATAAATAAGTGGTAGATAAATAGATGTAAGGGAGATAGATCAGGAGTGAGGAAAGGAATGGGATGGAGTACAAATATATAAGATTTGTTGGTGCGAATTTGTGCATGCTAGTCGGTGTGATCACGGCATATTCGTTCCCCGTGAGGTCGTAGGTTACACCATTTTGTGATGATATTATTGTAAATACTTATTAATTGTATTGGAAAGAACTTTTATGTAAAACTACGGATCAAGGTCCAAAATATCCACGAATTAAATCCGATAAAAAGTCACCCAAAGACCCCCTAAACTCTTGATGGGGGATGCTAGTATAGCAAAGGTTTCGGTTGCCCATAATTACCTTGTGCTGAGAACGCTTCAATTAAAGTTTCAATGCGTTGTGGCACACTGACTTCATCATGTTTGACTGCTGATTATCTAATAAATAATCCATTAAAGCGCCTAGTAGAAAGTTCCAACAGCCCACAGATTGTCGGCATCTAGCCAAACCGGCCCAGTCGTTTATTGGGGAGGCCTAGTATTAGGTGATGTTGGATCAGTAACCGGAGCCAACATATCGAGATCTTAAATCAATTTTCAGCAGGCACATATTTTGAGGTGGAGATTTCTACTCCGATATTTTTTGATACTAACATTTGAACGAAAAAGTAACAAGTAACACCACTATCCGCAGACTCAAATTAATCTAAAACGAAGTCAGACGAATAGAATGGTATCAGCATTTTATTTCCGATACTTCTGGTGTAGTGATACTTTCGTTTTTGATAAATCCATATGCCAGCACTGATACTTTTGGTATCGCCCAATACAATTTTAGTCAAGAACAGGTAGAACAGGTTATTTCGTGCAAGGCACCTACACCTCACTCTTTGACAGTTCAGAGAGCTTGCCAACATCGAATTATTTGATGCATGTGTCACGAGCGCAGCCGCAATGTGAATGAATATGATTCCATTCTACCAGACTATACCTTACCCGATTCAGCTACCTACTGTGACGTCATCATTTTGCCGTTACGTTTACCAACAAGCTCAAAAATGAGCAATGCTTATACCTGTCACTGTCACTCTTCGGAGGCGGAAAAAAGAAATTACGGAAACGGATATCGCCAGAACTTCACTTGTCATTGGAACCACGGACGGGACCCGAGCACCTAGGACAGGAACGGAGACCGGAAACACGTAGCAAACCGAAAAAACTAAGTACAAACACGGAGTTCAAAAATTGCAACCCGGCTTCCTGAGCAGTGTTGTCAGTTCTCTTTATAATGGAAAAATGATTAATTTCAGCTTAAGCTCTTATATAATTGTGGCAAAAAGTACGTAATATTCAATTATTTTTTTGAAGCAGTAAAAAGACTTAGACATGTGCGCTATACTGCAAAATGTTGATTAAGGTTTATTAAGGTGAAAGGTGTCAAAAATAACGGCTTTCTCGGAACAACATTTTTCGAATCTGCGGGCATTCTCGTTTTTAAACCTCGCCTAAAAGATGGCAACATTCTCGTGCGCTGTAACCTACAAAATCGTAATATTTTGATCATTAACGATCATTTTTTACAGCCGGCCAAAGTGGAAAAATCATGCGAAAAAACGATTCTTAATTTTCAAGTGGCCGTCATTTTGTTTGTATATTGAATTTTTTCATGTTTTTTAGGTTGGTTGGCGCCTCTACGGAATGTAATCGTTTCAAGATCGTTCTGGTTTGCTGCTTGTAGACGACTAATTGCGACCTGTATCATGCCCGCAGATGAGGTCGGTTTTCAAAAAACCTTTTGCTGGAGCCTTCTTCAAAAAAAAATTATCATACAATAGGTAATTTTTGGCACAATTATATAAGAGGACCCCCTTAGCTTATAATAAGTATTGAAAAACGAATAGGAATTGTTACACGGGTGCGTGTCGGTTACGTCTCATCAGAAACCGACACTAACTTTTTGTCGGAATAGATTAGCGCCGGCTTGACGCAAATCCCTTAAAACTAAAACACACTTTGTGTTTCAATCGAACGACTGATCAAACGTGATGTCCCGTCCAAGCAGAAGTTCTGTTTATGCCGATGAGACACAGTGAATAGGAATTGAATTGTGAAACAAGAGATATAATATGCGAAAAAATTATAAAACGTTGAGAACTGACCCTAATCGATAGTTCGGTTCGTTTCCATTTAACTGCCTTCTATAATCCATTTCCCCTTGCCATCGAGACAGCGGGCGAAACCGAACGTTAACGCTTTCGACGCCATCATAGACCGATGAAAAACGTCGGAATTTCCGATCAAAAATTGCGTTCCTTCGTTCTTTCTATGTGGAATCCGCATCATAATACCGTTGCTTTCCAGCAGCGCCGTTTCCATTCCAGTGCAGGAACCGACACCCACACACACGCAGTTGCTGGTTCGGAAGCTGAATCGATGAGCATTTTCCGACCCCTGTATATACCAAATGCATAGCGCATTAGTATACAGGACACAAGCCGTTGTAAGGAATTCACCATTTCAAATATGCCATAACTCGTAACAATTTGCATATTGCATCATGAGTTTTCCATGTACGGCTGTTCGACCTTTGTTGCTTTGCGTTAAATCTTATGAACACGATTACAGACGAACTATGGACTGTTGCTAATCTCTGACAGATGTCTTTCTCGGCAGCATTAGTCGATGTTTTCCTAACGGTAGAATGAATTATGTACATATCCCCTTCACATTCGACCGACACCTAGTCCATGCAAGACAATCTCAAACTGTTTTGATTTTCTCCGACATTATTACTTTCTTAAACTTCATTGTTGGCAGCTCTAAGCGGTAAAATCCCCCCTTTACAGATAGTTGGTCTACCTGTATGTGCCTTACTGTGTTCATTGTTTAATATATTGTAAACTGACAAGGTGGAGGGAACATTCTGGCAGCAGCAGCAGCAGCTACAAGTAAGTAGGTGACATAATCTAGACAGACTGGTCCTTCAGCGAAGATTCCCGCCGGGGGCTCAATTAAAAGCACTGTGTTGGTGCTAGAGATTTTAATTCCCCTTGATCCCCAGCCGTCACTTTCCGTTCGCCCACACCAGCACTCTTCGTATAAAGGGGCGGCAGGCAAATCGAACCCCGTTGTTGTGCCGGGGTGTACCCGGCAGTAAGCGGAGGACGAAGATTTGCTCACTCATGCGGTGGTGGGGCTGCTGCTGCTGCTGCTACTGCTATCTTATCAAGATTAATTGCTTCGAAGAAGTGGAATCTTAACATCGTTCTACTGAATCGTTTGTTGTGGGTTTTCTTCTGCTCATATTTGTGGGTAGGACAATCAAACAGACACAAGAACCCATCACACCACCCACGTACCTACTATTGTTCTATTGTGTGACAGCCAGTAAAGTGGTGCGATGCTGGTACATAATTCCACAACAAGGTCACGACGTTGAATTTTAATCTCTCCCATGGGTAAGCGTGCGGAATTTATTGAGACGAATGGCACGGAGCAGCATTTTCGCAAGCATATTTTCTATTGAGCGATGAAAACGTTTGCCGCAGGATTAAGCGCCTACAGTCGGTGCTTCTTGATTTTAGTCGGTTGATATTATTCTCTTCTGTTGCGAGGCTCATTCCGAGCAAAATGACGATAAACTATAAGCTCCTGATCTGCTGACAAACTGGTCCAAAGCGAAAGTATCGATAACGCGTCTGGTACACGTGACATCCATACCGGATCGATTGGAACGAAGGGCCCCGTAATGTATATCTCAAGATGAACTTTTTTTTTTCTGATACTGGTTTTTACTGCGACGAACGATTATCGTTGGCTTTTTATTATAGAGTTATTCGGCTGAGCGGTTCTCGAAGTGTGAAATTTTATTGAAAACTGTGTTAGGGGGGAGTGGGGAATTGTGAAATGAATTTTGTTTTCAAGGCAAACTTTTCACACAGATCGGTAGATTCCACTGCGAAACATATCGGAAAAAATGCTTTAGGCTAAGAACAAAACAATGTCAGCTATTCTCGTACGCGTCTCTTATCACCAATTTTTAAAAGGTGATTCATCAATAGCGCTATCGTTGAAATTGAGTCACCTTTGCTATGCGAGTAATATATTTTTCGGTGTAACTTTATTGTAAATAAGTTGTAGTTTTCATTTTACTATTGTTAAAATTGCACTTATTTTTTCCTACGTCATTTTAACCCATTCATGCCCATGTTGTTTGTGGACAACAACGTTTTTAAATAGCTATAACTTTTGATTGAGGCGAGATTTGCTCACAAAAACAAGTAAGACTAAAGAATGTGACTATTGCCTTTCATTTGAGTAATAACAGTTACAAGGATCAGCTCTAGAAGCGAAGTTATTTTAATTTGTCTGGCTCGATTCCGATGGAGCAGTGCTGCCAGGGACAGTTTACGTTGACAACGAAAAATGATTTTTTCATATATCTTCATTATGGTGCAATATTATTTAAAACTGATAAAACTTATCAATTTAGACTGTCTTTGGCTACGTTTTCCATGCAATTGGACTACTGTAAATATTCTTGGAGAATTTATTGAGCATTGGAAGGTAAAAATTGAGCAGCTTCTAGCACTGCAATGGAAGCACCTATATTTTTGACAATAGACTTTTCGTGTTTCTTGATCTCACCGTTTTCAAAAATAGTTTTGAAACCTTACATGCACTAGAAAAAAGGTGGGCATGAAAGGGTTAAATGTTGGTTGATTTCATGGCATTCTAAGAGAATATGCATCCGTCAGATGATGTTAATAGAGCTGACATTTATTTGGACTGAGCAAACTAATTTCTCTGTTTGTTTAGCGTTTATTTGACCAACTAGAGAACTAAGCCACAGGGTATAAATGTGCGTTAGAAATACGCATGGTCTTGTTTGAGTGAAATGGATCATGGATGAGAAATGACAGAAATTTTGTTCGGGACAAATTTATCCTTCAGTTTTCAGTAAAGTAGAACGGCATTTTAAAAGATCCATTCCTTCAACTCGAAAGATACCCTGGGTACCTCTTTAAGTTTCAATTCCCATGTACCCCATGTACCGGGATACCTACAAAACTGAAATGCCAATAACTAAGGTAATTTCCAACCGATTTTAATAGTTATCGGTGTTTTGGATTCGGGAACTCATCCCCTTTTAGACTTGGTAATAGTGAATCAGATTACTTCATTTGGTTTTCGGGAATCCGGATTTCCGGAAGCATGTTCCAGTGCTGGGATACTATTTGTGAATGTCAATGGAATACTGGCAATATGCAATTCTTGGAATTGCATCAGTAGGCTATATCTCATGGTTTTGGAACTATTTGGTGATTTGAACCCGAAACGGACATTCCGGAGCAGCTTCCCTTGGGGCCGTGAGTGGCCAATTCATTCCAATTCCTTTTTCAAATTGCCATAGGGTCCTGTAACAATAAATAACAGACTTCGGAGACAATTTGAAGAGTTTTGATACACATATTGCTAGGACAATATTAAAATTTACCCGGGTGCCTTCGGGGTCATATTTAACTGTTTTTGCGTATTGCCACTGACTCACGTACGTGGCGGTTTAGTAATTATCCGAAAACGGTCCTTAACGAAGAAATCAGCTAAATATGACTATTGCACCAATATACGAAAGTGTGTTTGACGAAAACACGGTAACTAGCTTAATTTCTTGAGAAAGGCGCAATACATGCTGCCGAAACGTCAGATGAAAATTAAATATTACATTTATTAAATATTTTTGAGACTGGAAGCTAGGGCATCGCAAATTTTTTTTTTGAATTCTCAAAGGTATCTCCTCTCATATTGTGACAAATATCAAAGTAAGCTCAGATGCCAAATTTCACATCACTTGGACAATTTTAGACCCCCGCCCACTTCGCTTGAAATTTTTTGAAATTGGTAGTATGGGAAAATATGGAGGAAAAATACATTAAATGCTATAACTTTTGAAGTAGCAATCAGAAAATTACAATTTATACCTCTTTTGATAGGAAATAGTCTTAGTATTTGAATGGAGATATTTTTGTTTCTAGGAAAATAAGGAAAGTGGGATACTGGGTCATTTTGGCCCCAAAATCCCATATTTTTAATGATTGTTCTGCTCCGTGATGCAAATCATACATATTTTGTAGTTTTTCTAATGTGAAAAAATCTCAAAAATCGATCGGAGCCTTTTTGACCTTTGTCCAAACACGAGAAGTTGGGGTTAAATGGCCTTTTGTCATTCATATTAAACTTCATCATTTTCTCATGCATATATCTCTATTATTCTTCACTCAATTTTCATAAACTATACCTTGTTGAACGTAGAAAATCCTTAGGACTATAACAAGAATAGATTCGTTACCGGTAAAATTCAGGAACATGAAAATATCTGACATATAGTGTCGATTTCACATTTTTATCATAAAATCGCACATATTAACTCCATTTAACAACAAAATTCTTATTTGATTTACTACTTTTAGGGTAAAATATGCTTAGGGATCACATGAGAAAACTTTCATTCCTGGAAAAATAGGGGAAGTTAGGTATTAGGACAAATAATGAAAAAATTAAATTTGTAGAGTAAATATCAAAATGTTTGATGTTTCTGAATTTTAACTCTAACCTTTTTATTTTTGTTTTATTCCTCAGAATTTTACACGTTCAACAAGTTACATTTTATGAAAATTGATTGAAGAATAATAGAGATATATGTATGAGAAAATGATAAAATTTAATATAAATGACAAAAAGCCATTTAACACCAACTTCTCGTATTCGAACTAAGGTCAAAAGGATTCCGTTTGATTTCTCAGATTTTTTCACATTAGAAAAACTACAAAATATGTATGATTTGCGTCACGGAGCAGAAAAATCATTAAAAATATGGGATTTTGGGCCAAAATGACCCAGTACCCCACTTTACCGTATTTTACTAGAAACAATTATATATTCATTCAAATACTAAGATTATTTCCCTCTTTTGGCCCTCTCTTGTATATTGAATCTTATTTCTAGTCTTAAGATAGCTGTAAACTTTTTTTTTTCCTTTGTAAAAAAAATATTACAACATTGTAACCTCCTAGTTTTAAGATATCCAAAATGTAAAAACATAAGCATTTGGCACCGCCAAGCTAACGCATTTGTGCCTATCAAATAAACAAAATGAATAAAAAAAAGATTATTTCCTTTCAAAAGAGGTATAAATTGTAATTTTCTGATTGCTAATTCAAAAGTTATAGCATTTGATGTACTTTTCCTCCATATTTTCCCATACTACCAATTTCAAAAAATTTCAAGCGAAGTGGGCGGGGGTCTAGAATTGTCCAAATGATGTGAAATTTGGCATCTGAGCTTACTTTGACATTTGTCACAATATAAGAGGGAGGGCCTTTGAGAATTCCAAAAAAAAAAATTTTTTTTTGCAATGCCCTACTGGAAGCCGAACATAACCCCAAAAATGTTTTCCTTAAGTATGCGACTATTGGTACATCAACCCTGCATGGCGTTACATTCGAATTATTGGTTAGGTTACTGTTGTTGTTCTCTGGACTCCTTTTTTGTTATTTTTTAACAGTGTACGAAGCAGACGTGCTGTACTGTTTTGAATTTTCGTTGTGTTTTATTTGTGCGAATAACAGTTACTCATCAAATTACCGTTGTAGTCGAAAATATTTGTTCACCGTGCCAATCTCCTGCATAGTTTTGTGTTGGTTTGTGTATTTGAAGCTAAAAACCAAAGATTTTCTGTAGTTATTCTTCATTTATCTCGTGATTTTGTTTACATCACCCCCAGCGCAGGCGAGTAGCGAAAAGTGCTTCCCACACGTCAAAAAGGCGGATATAAAGTAGCAATGAATTCTGCTTGCAAAACATGTGACTCTCCTATTAATGGGATCGAGAAATTTACATGTCGTGGCAATTGTGGATCGGTTTTTCACCGCTCTTGCATTCCTGGTATGCAGTGATCTGCTCTGGACTTGTTGTTTGGATTTAATAAGAACTTGTACTGGCTGTGCGACAATTGTGCTTGCAGTTTCAACAAGTGGATGGAGCAAACCGATTCCGCTGCTTCCAGCGTGGACGCCAAAAAATTGTGCGAGGCAGTAGATAACCTGAACGCAGTCGTGTTTAATCTCTCCAACTACATTGAGACACATTTTCCGGCTATTTCTGGTTCTGTAGCTCAAAGGAGGCTGTCTATCAAGCGTCTTCCAAGGGATCTACCTACTCCAAAAATAAGTCGCGAGAATTACGCTAAAACTCGTGCCACTGCCAGCCGCTGTCTGTGGTACTCGAGAAATTCAGCGGGATATCAGAACAGTTGCTGTTGAGCGGGAACAGTTCTGGGTCTACCTCAACCGCCTTGATCCCAGCCATACAGTGGTTGATATCATGACCCAAGAATGCCTGGGAATAAGCAATACACCCAAAGCAATCTTGTTGGTTAAGAAGGATGCTGATCTGACAAAGCTCAATTTTGTTTCCTTCCTAATCGAGCTTCCGAGTGAACTGAAGGACGTGGCCCTCAGAGCGTCTACTTGGCCAACTGGAGTGCTGGTTCGCGAATTCAACTTCGACCAGCAGTGACAGGATAGATTTCGTCAATAGGTTACACCGGACTGCAGGATACACCGCCGCTTGTACTATGGAAGTCCTCGCTCTCTCCGCCATACTGCCGCCAGCGTTCACCAGTCGTTCCGGTCCTGTGTGCGGAAGAGGAAAAAGGGTCTTCCAAGCTTCATACTGCGGTAAGTATCCCTCTATTTCGAAACCTTCTAGCACCGAAATGTTCTTCGATTTCAGCTCTCGGTCAATTGCGCAAAGTTCTTATCGGTATCAGACGCCACCTTTCATGCAAGCGACCCGCAGCCGTTCAGGAGTGGTACCTAGCCCAACTACATCGAGTACAACCCTCGGTTTCCCATTTTCCCGGTCAACGGGACGCACACTTGCCACTAGTCCTGAGGAAGCCCTTAGTCCCCACCCATCACAGTCGAGCCCCTCCAGCCAGCGACCAACAGCCGTTCCGGTCCTGTGGTGGAGTTGGGACGAGCGGTCTTCCGCAAACCTACAGCAGGCAAGTATAAAGCATCTGTGAGCTCTTTTTTGCCTCAAAACTCTTCGATTTCCAGCCTTGGATAACGATGAGACAAGCTGCTACTATACTACCAAAACGTTGGTGGTATCAATTCAACCGTTGAGGAATATCGCCTTGCAGTCTTCGATAACAGTTTTGATATAATCGTATTCTGGACCCCAAAGTCGTTGATACGGCAGTTCAAAAATTTTCCAACGTTTTGGGTTATGTTATTGACAGGCACGTCCCGAAGATAGTTCATCATCAACAAATCGGCCCTCCTTGGCAAACGAGCCCGACACGACGGCTGAAGTTCATTAAGAGAGCTGCTCTGCGGAGGTTTACCAAGTATCGCACAACTCCCTCTTAGAAACTATTACGTCAGTCTCAACCATGCTCATAAACGAGCTAGTCAGGATTGTTTCTTTCGATATCAGCAAAACCTTCAGCGTAATCTCAAATCGCACCCAAAATATTCTGGGAATATGTGAATGCGAAATTCGCGAATGTGTTCACAGATGAGGTCTTAACAGTAGATGAAATTGAAGTCGCTGTTAGTCAAGTTTCGGTTGTGAGCCAAACTGTAAGCGCTATCGATGTCAATGAAACGATTATTACCAGAGCTTGTTCTCAGTTAAAATCGTCTTTCAATCCGGGACCCGACGGCTTCCCGTTTGAAAAGGAACATCGACGTTTCAGCGACTCCACTTCTTCGTCTCTTTAGAGCATCTATTGCCAGTGGTATCTTTCCATGACTGTTGGAAGTCCGCGAATATGTTCCCAGTCCACAAAAAAGGTAATAAGCGAGACGTCAATAATTACCGGGGAATCACTTCATTGAGTGCTGTCTCGAAGTTGTTCGAGCTGGTGATTATGGAACCTCTGCAGGCTCACTGCAAGCAGTACCTAAGTGACGATCAACACGGCTTTACGTCTGGACGTTCGACAACGGCTAATCTGCTTTGCCTAACATCCTACATAACAGAGAGTATGGAATGTCGCGCTCAAACCGATGTGCCGCTTTTGATAAAGTGAACAATGACATAACAATCGCTAAAATGGAGAGATTTGGAATTAACAGTAGTCTGTTGCAGTTGTTCCGATCCTACCTTTCAGGTCGAGAAATAGTGGTTGTCATTGGAGATTGTCAGGCACCCAAATTTACTTCTACGGCAGGAGTACCCCAGGGAAGCCACTTGGGACCGCTGATGTTTCTGCTTTACTTCAACGACGTTCATCTAGCTCTGAAAATTCCACACCAGTCCTTCGCAGACGATCTCAAGATGTTTCTTCTCATCCGCGCTACTGAAGATTATAGATTACTCCAACGACAGTTTGAAACCTTCGCTGACTGGTGTAACACGAACCGTATTGTAGTAAATATGTGAACAGAGACAGTGAAAATAAGATTGACATTTAGAAAACCAACAACAGCCAAAATGGAACCTTACAACGGTATCAAAAATGCGCACGGCTTTCCCAAACCATACACTGTAAGATCGAACTAATTCGAGTTAGGAAAACATGCGTTTCTGCGTTTATAAATACACAAACGCAATATCTTCACCGGAAGATGATAGATGTCGATGGACTTATGCGTTCAGAAAAAAAAAAGAGGAATGAGAGGAAATGATTCATTCTGTGAACTAAATTGAAGGAGAAAGGACGTGTTTGCCATATTATCAGACACGTTCACGACATGGCGCAGTTGGTCGGTAAGTATAAATAGCAATTGGAAAAGCTTTTGCTTATTGGAATATACGAAGAAGTATATTGGCCGAGCGTTGCAATACGAACCGCATATAATGCAATATTCGGAAATAAAATAAATGTGAGGTTGAGCCCACAATTGGTTCTGAGCGAGAGGTCTCGGATCACGAGAATATAAATTGGAGCAAGAGCGATAGGTCTCTTCTCATTTGCTACTCGAGCGAGTGGTCTTGAAGCACAAGTAACAAAAAAAAAAGTGTAAACCGAAATTGCTTGGTCGAGCGAAAGGTCTCGACCCACGCGCAAAATAAAAAAAAAGAAGAAGATGAGCGCCATGAACATCTCGTGTTTTCTTTTCTCGTTCATTTTAGATAAGTCGTTGGGGGAAAGCAAGACTAAGAAAAAAGCTAAGAAGAATTTGTTGTCTAGAGAACTAGCAGAAGAAAAGGCTAGGAATGCATTGCTCTTGGACGAATTGGAAAAGAGTCGTATGCAAAACGCGGAACTTCTCGCAGGATTAAATGTCTCATCGGCGGCAAATATCAATCCTGTTGATAACGCCGCAATTGATTTTGATTATGGAAATAGACTCTGCAGTACACAGCACGTACCCACCCCACCGAGTTTGGATGAGTCACGATTTTTGTCATCCATGAACCAGCTTTCCGTTGCATCCATCAACGTACCGGAATGCAAACCTATTGATGATGATGATGATATACATAGACAGTCATTCGAGTCATGGAAGGATTTGCTTATCGATTGCATGAAGTTGGCGGGAATAGATGACGAGTTTACGAAATTTACGGTGTTTAAAGTGAAAGCCGGGGCTCGCCTGCTAGAGTTATTCCGGAACACAAAATCACAAGCAGATGATCCGGACCCGGACATCAAACCCTTTTCAAATGCTATGCACAGGCTCAAATCCTACTTCGGATCAGGCTCCGATGTAATGTTGATGAGACGCAAACTAGCACTAATGAGTCAGAAGCCAATTGAGTCTGACCTGACGTTTATCACTAGAGTTGGTTCTACTGCTCGCCTTTGTGAGTTTGACGAAACGAAGGAATTCGAAGAAATAGTTGCCACGGTTGCCGAACACGCTAGAAACAGGGATGTAAGAACAGCGGCATTAAAAATGCTCAGCCGCAAGGGATGCTTTACAGATCTCGTAGATAAAGTACGTGAAATCGAAGCTATAAGGCTGAATGAAGAATTTGTTATGAGAAAACATGGCAAAAATGAACAAACACAAGTCGCGTATGTCACTGATTCAAGGCAAGTGAACCGCCGACGATTTCCAGAACCGTATGAAATGCGCAGACACAATTATCGCAGTGCTCCAATGTCAAGAGATCGACGGTCTCCGCAAGGCAGATGGGTTAACAGGAACTCGGGGTCTATCCGTCCTTCCCGCGCTATGAAATGTTGGCGATGTAATAGCGTGTTCCACACAGCAGACGTTTGTAACGCCAGGGACAAAACGTGCAACAACTGCGGTCGAATGGGACATATCCGACGTGCATGCCGCGCTCAGGAATCAATTCCGACACCAAAACGTACATCAGATGACCAACTGGAATCTATTCCGAAGATAGCTGCTATCGAGAAGGAAGAAACCAATCACGAAGTTGAGGAAAATGTGAGTGAAGTACTTATTAATTAATATTGCGATACAATGTATCGAGTTAATATAAACCATGAATTTAAATATATTATTTTGAGAGAAATAAATAGAGGCTGGATTCATTATTAAAAAAAAAAAAAAAAAACATGTTTCAATCGAAGTAATGCTTGAATACTATACAGGTACAAATTAATATTGACCAACGAGAAGCACGCATGCTATGCAATCAAATTTATCCGAAGATTCGAACAGAGACTGACTCAGATGCAAATGCGTGTGTCGATTCTTCTATTTGTCCAAAGAGTAATGTTACAAATGCTGCTAGCTACGATCCGAAGATAAAGACCGATATCAGTTTCCATCCAGTCGGACGAGTGAGTAACAATATATGCTTTAGGCAAATTGATTCTTTAAAGTTTGTTCTTATGCATTTAGGTTCAGACTCCATCTTCAGAACCGAGAAATATGGATGGAACTATTATAGCTGAAGTTGCGGGAATGCGATGCATTTTCTTGATCGATTCAGGGGCACAAGTGAACACGTTCACCAAAGATATGTTTCGTAAACTAATTAATGATTCAAGATATAGCAGTGGTTTGTTGAACATTCAATACAAAGCCGATAGACCGCTTAAAGCATACGCTAGCGGTGAAATTGCAGTAATAGCAACATTTGATGCAAAGTTGTACATATCGAACGATCGACCCACATTTCTTGAGAAGTTCTATGTTGTCAATGAGGTACGAGCACTCCTGAGCAGATCCACTGCCACAAGATACAGCGTCTTATTATTGGGTCTAAAAGTACCTATTCAGCATGATAATTGGGAAGATCAACAATTATATGCTGGGGAGGTCGCGTCGATTGGAATAAGTGGGATATTTCCAAAATTTAACGTTCCCCCTGTAAAGATATATTATGATAAAACCAAACCACCGTGCAGAAACATATTTCTGAACATTCCGTTGGCAGTGAAACCTCTGGTGGAAGAACGGTTACAGGCCCTTGTTGTGGCAAATATCATCGAACCTGTGAAGGACGGTATGGATACGTCATTCTGTTCTTCCATGTTGGTGGTACCCAAAGGAAAAGATGACATCAGAATGGTTATTGATTTGAGGGGTCCAAACCAATACATACATCGTACGCCATTTTCAATGCCAACTTTGGAAAGGATTCTAGCCGAATTAGATGGAGCTCAGTGGTTCTCGACGATTGACTTGGAAAACGCATTTTTTCATATAGAACTGGATGAGGACTCGAGACACCTTACTAATTTCTTCACAGAATATGGAATGTTTAGGTGTGTTCGGCTTCCATTTGGTTTATGCAACGCGCCAGACATATTCCAAGAAACTCTACAAAGAAAAGTTTTAGGAGGTTGCAAAGGCTGTAAAAATTACTTAGATGACATACTTGTATTCGGTAAAACGAAGGCTGAACACGACGAAAATTTGGCGGAAGTACGGGCACGCTTGGATAACCATAACGTAAAAATAAACGAGAGCAAATGTGTTTTCAGTTCTCAATCCGTCAAGTACATTGGATTTACCTTAACACCCGAAGGCTGGCAGATTGAAGATGAAAAAATCACTGCTATTAGTAATTTCAGAAGGCCTGAAAATTGCTTGGAGGTCAAAAGTTTTTTAGGTTTGATCACATTTATCGATAAGTTCATCGTGCATCGAGCCACGAAAACAGAATATCTCCGCTTATTGGCCAATTCGGAAAAATACTACTGGACGGACAACGAAGAAGCGGAGTTCAACTTTTTTCGAGAAACAGCTCTTGATTCAATAAAGCGTTTAGGATATTATAGCCCAACGGACCGCATTGAGTTGTTCGTCGATGCATCGCCCGTTGGACTTGGGGCTGTACTGACTCAGTTTAACGAAAATGAAATCCCAAGAATTATAGCGTGTGCTTCAAAAGTACTTACTGCAGCTGAACAACGATACCCCCAGACACAGAAGGAGGCTCTTGCAGTTGTCTGGGGTGTAGAAAGGTTTTCATACTACCTGCTAACCCGAACATTTACAATCAGAACCGATGCCGAGGCAAATCAGTACATTTTCAATAACAACCATCGCCTAGGAAAACGAGCCGTCTCACGAGCAGAAGGTTGGGCATTGCGTCTTCAGCCATACGATTATAGCATTCAACGTGTTCCAGGTAACCAGAATGTGGCCGATGTTCTATCTAGACTCATACCTGCAGCACAACAAGCTCAACCATTCAAGGAAGATGAAGAGAACCATTTCTTGTATGCATTGGACTCCGGTTGTATGGAGATTACGTGGAGTGAAATCGAGTCTCATTCAGAAAAGGACAGCGAACTTCAGCTAGTGCGGCAGGCTTTGATATCAAATAACTGGCCTACCGAACTACGATGTTTCGAGGCCCAAGTAAAGCACTTACATGTACTTGGTTCGTTGGTGTGCAAGGACGACAGAGTCATTCTACCATATTTGCTCCGCGAAAAAGCACTTAAATCTGCCCATGGAGGGCATGTAGGAGAGGTAGCTATGAAGCGCATCATGCGAGGGTTTTTCTGGTGGCCCCGTATGTCTTCAGATGTAGCACGGTTCGTAAAAAACTGTAACACTTGTACGCTTTTGTCGAAACGTAATCCTCCTCTGCCACTAGCAAATAGAGATATGCCAACTGGTCCGTGGGAATTCATACAGATCGACTTTTTGTCGATTCCCAAATGCGGACACGGAGAATTTTTAGTCGTGATCGATATATACTCCCGCTATCTCTCGGTTGTCGAAATGAAGGCAATGGATGCAGAATCTACAAACTTAGCATTATCCGAAGTTTTTCAAATGTGGGGATGTCCACTCGTAATACAGAGCGACAACGGCCCACCTTTCCAGAGTGCAGCATTTACGAAATTCTGGGAGGACAAGGGGATCAAAGTTCGAAAATCTATACCACTATCCCCACAATCTAATGGAGCAGTAGAACGCCAAAACCAAGGCATCATTAAAGCAATTTCAGCATCTAGATTGGACGGCATAAATTGGCGATACGCTCTACAGGAATACGTGCATAAACACAATACACTAGTTCCACATTCGCGACTCAGAGTAACTCCGTTTGAACTAATGGTAGGGTGGAAGTTCCGTGGAACTTTCCCAAGCTTGTGGAGTAGCTTAAATGGGAACGAAATAGACCGCGCAGATCTGCGAGAACGAGACGCGGAGGCTAAATTAATCAGCAAAAAGCACGCGGATTCTGTTCGCGGGGCGAAGGAATCTGACATAAACGTAGGTGATACAGTATTACTTGCTCAAAGTAAAAAGAGTAAAACCGATTCCACTTTTTCACCGGAGCGATATCAAGTTATAGCTAGACAGGGAGCTAAAGTGGTGGTGATGAGTAAGACAGGCATCCAGTATGCACGAAACGTCCAAGAGGTCAAACGAGTACCTGTTGAAATATCGGATGAATCAAGTTCAACCGCACAAGAAATTCCTGCCAATAGTTCCAACATAACCAGCGATGATACATTTATTCCAGCATCAAATGAAGCTGTGGATCGAGAAACGGGATCTTCAAAATCGCCGAGGGCTGGTTCAAACATTGAAGCTAGAACATTGCGCAAGAAAGAATTAATTATTCGGCCAACAAGATTTGACGACAAATATATTTACCACTTATTTTGTTAAATCCACATTTCCATCGCATTCTATTTCATAAAATTTTGTATACCAAACGATATTGAAAAAAAATAA